>NC_138770.1:479238333-479523333 GCF_965119305.1 Pelophylax lessonae | reverse complement strand
ATAAAGGCAGTCCATCCAAATGGATAAGTCCTTGAAAGTCCATGTTAAGCCCACGTTGTGGCAGCTCTGTGTAAGAGTAAGAAGCAGCAGCACTCATTCAGCCCCAGACCATGACACTCCCACCACCATGCTTGACTGTAGATTTGTCTTTGTACTCCTCACCTGGTTGCCGCCACACACGCTTGACACCATCTGAACCAAATAAGTTTATCTTGGTCTCATCAGACCACAGGACATGGTTCCAGTAATCCATGTCCTTAGTCTGCTTGTCTTCAGCAAACTGTTTGCGTGCTTTCTTGTGCATCATCTTTAGAAGAGGCTTCCTTCTGGGACGAAAGCCATGCAGACCAATTTTATGTAGTGTGTGGCATATGGTCTGAGCACTGACAAGCTGACCCCCCACCCCTTCAACCTCTGCAGCAATGCTGGCAGCACTCATACGTCTATTTCCCAAAGACAACCTCTGGATATCACACTGAGCACTTGCACTCGAATTCTTTGGTCGACCATGGCGAGGCCTGTTCTGAGTGGAACCTGTCCTGTTTTAACCCGCTGCATGGTCTTGGCCACCGTGCTGCAGCTCAGATGCAGGGTCTTGGCAATCTTCTTATAGCCTAGGCCATCTTCATGTAGAGCAACAATTCTTTTTTTTCAGATCCTCAGAGTTCTTTGCCATGAGGTGCCATGTTGAACTTCCAGTGACCAGTATGAGAGAGTGAGAGCGATAACACCAAATTTAACACACCTGCTCCCCATTCACACCTGAGACCTTGTAACACTAACAAGTCACATGACACCGGTGAGGGAACATGGCTAATTGGGCCCGATTTGGACATTTTCACTTAGGGATGTACTCAACTTTTGTTGCCAGTGGTTTAGACATTAATGGCGTTGAGTCATTATGAGGGGACAGCATATTTACACTGTTATACAAGCTGTACACTCACTACTTTACATTGTAGCAAAGTGTCCTTTCTTCAGTGTTGTCACATGAAAAGGTATAATAAAATATTTACTAAAATGTGAGGGATGTACTAATCTTTGTGAGATACTGTGTATATATATATATATATTATGTGGAGGTCATAGAGGTTGGGTCCTGGATGGGTGTTGCATTTCACCAATATTTGGGCTGTGGTCCCTTTAAGGGAAGTATGGGATCACAGGAAGGTTAAGCCCTCTCCCAGAGAGACCAGCTATTAAAAAGACAGGAAGTAGTGTCAGTGGTGTGGGAGAGTAGGAGGTGGACAAACACCTGAGAGACTGAGCTGCTAAAAAACAAGGGTGTTTGTGTGCTGCATGGTGGCTGGAGACTTGGCAGCTGCTTGGGACTACATACCTGGGGTAAAAGCCCCTGTCAAAAGCCAGTATCGTATTATAATTTACCATTTATGCTGGAGTTAAGTGGACTTTTAAGTTATACCTGTTTTCTGAACTGTTTGCTGCTGGAAGCTTTATTTCTGTTGTGGAAGAAAATAAACCACGTCTTGTTTAAAGCGGAGTTCCGGGCACGAAAACGTTTTTTCAATAAACATACCCCCGGGACAGTCAGGGCTAGTACATTCCACAATGGCTAGCCTCTGATCTGTCCCGGGTCGCACTTCCCTGCAAGAAGAAATACTCACTTATAAAATTTCTTCTCCAGCGTTGCCATCTCTGTTGTGGGCAGCTGAAGCCTGCGCGATCCTCTTCTGCGTCCTCTTCCGTGTCTTCTTCTTCCAGAATGCACCTGCACCGGCCCCTCTCGTCACTTCCGGTGCGGCGCCGCATTCCTCCACAGCTTCTGGGCATGCCCAGAAGCTGTTTAGCAGGGAATGCAACGTCGCCCCGGAAGTGACGAGCGGGGCCGGTGCCGTCGCATTGATTCCTGTGAGCGATGACGTTCAGCTCCCAGGAATCATTGCAAGACAGGAAGTGACGGCGGAGCCGCGGCACAGAGCGACGAAGTGGAGAATAGGTGAGTATTTTCTATCTACAATTACAAGGTGAGTAAAAAAAAATATATATATATATACCTAACTATCCAATTCCTTTTCAGGTGAAGAAGATCCAGCGGATGCCCGGAACTCCGCTTAAAGTTTACCTGGCTTGTGCACGTGATCCCTTGGAGCTATCACCCCAAATATCACAACTGGTGGAGGATGCGGGCAGTGCATTTAAACCGGAAAAGCCAATTTGCAAAGTGACTTTAAAGAGACAGTGTGCCCATTTGCATGTCTTGGGTGAAGTCCTTGCATACAGCAGGAAAAGACATGGAGGAGGTTGTCAAGGCGCTAATGCAAGCCTCCATAGAAACGAACTGTCGCCATGAGGAGGCTATAGCAGCTCAGCAGGAGACTACCCGCTTGCTTGTCACCCATTTTACAGCCCAGCAGGAGGCTACACAAACGCAGGTGGGGGCCTTAAGGGAGGCAGTACAGCATCAAGGACCACAGCAAGTAGCTGTTGGCCCTGGCAACCAAATAGCCGTGAGAGCCAGCCATGTTTTACAGAAACTGACTCCAAATGATGATGTAGAAGCCTTTCTGTTTACTTTCGAAAGGATAGCGGAGCGAGAGGGATGGCCCCGTGACCAATGGGCTGGCATCGCCCCCTTCCTTACCGGTGACCCGCAAAAGGCTTACTTTGATCTTCCGACGGAACACATCAAAGACTATGATCGGCTGAAGGCTGAGATCCTGGCCCGCCTAGGGTTGACTACAGCCGTTAGGGCCCAAAGGGTGCACCGCTGGAGGTACCAACCTGACCGCCCACGAGGTCTCAGATGCATGAACTGGTGCAGCTGGTCAAAAAATGGCTGCAGCCAGAAACGTTGTCTGGCCCACGAATGCTGGAACGGGTAGTGATGGACAGGAACCTGCGGTCCCTGCCCGATGACCTTCAACGCTAAGTAAGCCATGGAGACCCTGCAACAGTTGACCGATTGGTGGAGTTGGTTGAAAGGTATACCGTGGTGGAGGATCTGCTCGGACCTGCCAAGCGACGGGAACCCACATCAAGGATAGGACGGCCAGCTGCAGCATCCAGGAGGGGAGCCCTACCAGACCCGGGAACTTGCATCCCTGCCTCAGTTTCACCAGATGCTCGGACCTGCCAAGCGACGGGAACCCACATCAAGGATAGGACGGCCAGCTGCAGCATCCAGGAGGGGAGCCCTACCAGACCCGGGGAACTTGAATCCCTGCCTCAGTTTCACCAGATCCCCGGAGATCAGCCCCTGGCAACCGAATGGGAGACATACAGTGTTGGCGTTGTCGATCCTGGGGCCATACCCGGGTGCAGTGCCCGCTTCAGGAGGAGCCCATGGAATGTGGGGTGGGCAGGAGAGTCTCCTTCTATGCCCAACTAGCATGTACCAGCTATCTCGATCTAACAGCGGGACAGTTTGAATGCGAGATTTGGGTGAACCGACTTCCTGCCAAGGCATTACTGGACTCCGGGAGTATGGTGACACTGGTCCACGCTAGAGTGATCGGGAGACTCGGCCCTGTGAGTAAGACTCTTCGGATAGTATGTATCCATGGGGATACCAGGGAGTACCCCTTGGTACCTGTGACTATTTCTTATGGCTGCACCTCAGTGACACATGAAGTAGGGGTGGTAAACAGCTTAATCCATGATATCACAGTGGGGATTGTCCACTATTCCTTGAACTATGGAACCAGGTGCAGAGTGGACTACCTGGACGGCCAAGAGAACTAGAGACAGTGGGGCCTGAAGGGCTAAAGTCTCAGGGGTCCGGTCTAGAACTGCCCACAACACACCCTGTTAGCTTTGAAACACCTAGGGGTGGTAGTGGTATACTAGAAAATGTTAATATGATTGATGACGTTCATGTTGCAGGTCTCAAGCCCGAGTTGACCCCTAAAGGGGGGGGGGGGGACTCTGTTACAGGTCATGTTGGGGGAAGATGAGGAGGAACTCTCCCCACTGCAGATTCCCCTTGGGGAGGCTGGAGGGGAGGTTTCCCCCAGACCAGTGCACCCAGACCTGGACATATCCAAGGGGGCATTTAGCTCCGCCCAGTTACAGGATCCCTCTTTAGTCAATGCCCGAGAACAGATTTCAGTGGTGAATGGAGTCCCACAAAGACCAGGGGCAGAACAAAAGTTTCCTCACTTTGCATTCATTGGGGATTTGTTCTATCGAGTGACTGAAAGCCGAGGGGAAATTATTGAACAGTTGCTGGTTATATCGGCAAAGGCTCCTCGATTTAGCTCACAATGACACATTAGGCGGACACCTGGGGGCGGAGAAAACAGAGGCTAGAATAACTGACCGGTTTTACTGGCCAGGCATGAAGGCGGAGGTAAGGAGGTACTGTGCTTCCTGCCCCACGTGTCAGCTAACAGCCCCAGTGTCACACTATAGGAACCCCTTAGTTCCCTTGCCTATAATTGAGGTGCCGTTTGAGCGGATTGCTATGGACCTGGTATTAGACTATGCAACCAGGTATCCGGAGGCAGTGCCATTTACGGAAAACAACCTCTAAGGCTATTGCCCGAGAGTTATTTCATATGTTTTCATACACTGGGCTGCCCAAAGAGATCCTAACGGATCAGGGCACCCCGTTTATGTCAAAAGTGATGGCGGACCTCTGCAAACTTTTCCAGATCAAACAGTTGCGAACGTCCGTCTATCACCCGCAGACAGATGGCCTTGTTGAGAGGTTTAATAAGACCTTAAAATCCATGCTAAAAAGAGGTCCAGAGGGATGGCAAAGATTGGGACATGTTGCTCCCGACCTTGTTATTTGCCATCCGGGAGATTCAGCAGACCTCCACGGGTTTTTCGCCCTTTGAACTAATGTATGGGCGAAGACCCCGCGGATTGCTGGATATGGTGAAGGAAACGTGGGAAAGTGAGTCCTCACAACACAAAACTGTGGTGGAGCATATTTCCCAAATGAGAGAAAGGGTGGCAAAAGTAATGCCGTCGGTAAGGGAACACCTCCAAAAAAGGCACAGGATGCCCAGAGGAGGGTGTATAACCGGTCCGCCAGGATAAGACAGTTCCAGGTAGGAGACCGGGTAGCGGTGTTAATACCCACAGTAGAAAGCAAATTCTTGGCCAGGTGGCAGGGTCCATTTGAGGTGGTGGAAAAAGTTGGTGATGTGAATTACAGGGTACATCAACCTGGGAAGAGGAAACCCTACCAAATCTACCACGTGAATTTGCTAAAACCCTGGAGAGACCGAGATCAGGTATCCGCTGTGGTAGGGGTCACTGTAGAGGACCCTGCAGGAGTTGAGCTAGTGCATGTTGCTGCCACTCTGACTAAGTCCCAAAGCCAACAAGTAAGAGAATTCCTGCATAGAAAT
Source organism: Pelophylax lessonae (assembly GCF_965119305.1). Taxonomy (NCBI): domain Eukaryota; kingdom Metazoa; phylum Chordata; class Amphibia; order Anura; family Ranidae; genus Pelophylax; species Pelophylax lessonae. The sequence continues at coordinate 479,518,012 of NC_138770.1, read as the reverse complement.
AAAGAGAAGTTTTCAGGATTGCCAGGTTTAACCAACATAATTGAGCATGACATTGTTACAGAGCCCAATGTAAAAATCCGCTTAAAGCCCTATCGCATCCCAGAAGCAGTGTCTGAAGAGGTAAAAAGAATGTTGGAACTTGACATCATTGAGGAATCGCAGAGTGAATGGTCAAGTCCTATCGTTCTGGTACCAAAACCCAACGGCACTCTGCAATTTTGCAATGACTTCAGAAAACTTAATGAAGTCTCAAAATTTGACGCATATCCGATGCCCCGGGTAGACGAATTTGATTGAGAGGTTGGGTCCCGCCCGGTATATTACCACACTAGACCTTACCAAAGGGTATTAGCAGATTCCCCTCACCAAGGAAGCCAGGGAAAAAACAGCTTTTACCACTCCAGAAGGCCACTGGCAATATAAAAGAATGCCGTTTGGTTTACACTCCACCCCAGCCACGTTTCAAAGGTCTACGGACAAAACATTACGGCCCCATGGACGATACGCTTTAGTATATCTGGATGACATCGTCATTTTCAGAACTGATTGGGAGTCCCATCTATCTCGGGTCCAGGTCATCCTAGACTCTTTGAAAAGAGCAGGGTTTACTGTAAATCCAGAGAAGTCAGCTGTGTGGATGGAGGAAGCGAAGTACCTGGGGTACATTGTGGGTAGGGGTCTAGTAAAGCCTCAGATGAACAAGGTAGAAGCCATCCAGAACTGGCCCCACCCCCTAACAAAAAAAACAGGTCAGGGCCTTTCTGGGCATAGTTGGTTACTATCGAAGGTTCGTCCCCAACTTTGCTACTATTGCGGCCCCATTGACGGGCTTAACAAAAGGGAGGAAGTCCGTGATGATAACGTGGAATGCAGAGGAAGCTTTTCAGAAGCTTAAAACCGCCTTGTGTGAGCATCCAGTGCTAGTAGTGCCGGATTTTTCCAAGGAGTTTGTAGTACAGACGGATGCCTCGATTGGTGGACTGGGTGCAAGTGGTCAATGGGAAAGAGCACCCCGTACTTTTCCTCAGTAGGAAACTGACGGCGGCAGAGAGAAACTATGCTGTGGTGGAGCGGGAGTGTCTCGCCATCAAGTGGGCACTAGACTCTCTGCGCTACTTCCTGCTGGGTAGGAAGTTTTGCCTGGTGTCCGACCATGCCCCGTTGACCTGGATGCGACAAAACAAGCAGACCAATGCCAGGGTGACGAGGTGGTTCCTGTCCCTCCAGGAATTCAACTTTATGGTAGAGCATCGGCCCGGGAGACAGCATCCGAATGCCGATGCGCTCTCCTGAGTCCATTGTATGGTGTCTAATGGTGCCTCCAACACCTCCGCATTGAGGCAGAGGGGGGGGGGGATATGGCGGTTCCCCATCCGGTGAGGACTGTATGTGACTGTGGAGAAGCTTGGCACGGGCTTGTAAAGGACCATAGGAGATATGCTCTACACAATAGGCTCTCTCCTATACAGTGTCTGATATTGAACATAGAGTGATTATCCTCACTGCTATGTAACTACCTAGGTGCCAACATATGAGCTCTCTAAAACGCATAACCGTCCTCTTCGTTAAAAAATCTTTTACGGAATTGAGATATGTGCCTTACTACATAATGTACAGACAAGTCAAATGATATGCTCCAGACTAAGCTTTTTCATAGGAAAGCGAAACATGTTGAGCAAAGGTCAAATATTGTATGGTGAAAGCTAGTTTATGCTCTCAGTCGACGCTGTTGACCGGCACCTCATTTTTTCGGGTATCCGCCGGCAGGAATCTTCTGATATTAAGTATATAGCTCTGAGAATTATATGACTACTAACTGTCTTGTACCTTGAATTGTATGTAAACCATTGTTCAATATCTCATGTATTAGGATATACTACAGCACAGACCATTTGTTGGTTTGGTTTGGTCCTCAATACATAATTATCTGCCTGTATGTCTCTATGATTTTAAATGATTTTTCAAATAAAAGTGATTTTATATAATCTTTGTGCCCGAAATCCTTGTTTCCCAATCCTTCCAATTAATAAACTATTTAAGGATAGGGGCACACCCTAGTGGTACACTTCATGGCCCAGATAGCTGCTGTCTGAAGGCACATGGTCTATAAGAGATTATTCAGAAAAAAACAAAATAAAATAAGCACAGATGGTACAAGGTGTACAGCAGGGGACAAAAGGTGACGGGTTTCACACGTCTTGCGTGCTGTGTCAAAGCACGCAAGTCGTGTGAAACGTGTCACCTTTTGTCCCCTGCTGTAAACCTTGTACCATATGTGCCTATTTTATTTTGTTTTCTCCTGAATAAACATTTTTGAAATTGCATCTTTACGGGAGTGCAGCCGATTCTTCATCCATTATTTTCTGCAGCAGTGGCAGGGTGTGCACTTCGGTTTGGATGTTTGTTATCTTTCAGCCCAGCAGACTCACCTGGAGCAGGGTTACCTGCATTTAAATAAATGCTATATTTGACTGCTTTTCCATGTGTGAGACCTAGTAAGCCCATATATTATGATCAGATGCTGGGTCATGTGAAAAATTGAATTAGTAAATGGGGGGCACTGCGTGATGAGATAACCATTGGGGTTATAATAAAGTATTGGTTTAAATTTCCTCGTTCAGGCCTCCTGGCGTGAGTGTCAAGGGTAAAAAAAGGTCTTCCTCAACAGAGACATTAACCACTTGCCTACCGGGCACTTTCACCCCCTTCCTATCCAGGCCAATTTTCAGCTTTCAGCGCTCGCTTGAATGACAATTGCGCGGTCATGCTACACTGTACCCATATGATATTTTTATCATTTTTTCACACAAATAGAGCTTTCTTTTGGTGGTATTTAATCATCTCTGGGGTTTTTTATTTCTTACAAAAAAAAAAAAGAAAAAAGACAGAAAATTTTGAAAAAAAAAAAGTTTTTCTTATTTTCTGCGAGTAAAATTTGAAAATAAATAAATTTTTCTCCTTCACTGATGTGCGCTGATGAGGCGGCACTGATAGGCTGCACTAATGGGCACTGATGAGGTGGCACTGATAGGCGGCACTGATGAGCACTGATAGGCGGCACTGATGAGCACTGATAGGTGGCACTGATGAGCACTGAGAGGTGGCACTGCTGGGCACTGAGGTGGCACTGCTGGGCACTGAGAGGCGGCACTGATGGGCACTGAGAGGCGGCACTGCTGGACACTGATGGGTGGCACAGCGGCCATTTACCACGTGATCGGCCCATGCAATGAGAGATGATCTCATATGTAAACATATGAGATCATCTCTCATCGCCAGCTCTCCTTCCTCACACAGAGACTGCGTGTGAGGAAGGAGCAGAGCCGATCAGCCGTTCGGGGACACAGAAAAATATAATCAGGGCACTGATCACCATTGCCCTGATTATACAAGGTAAATAACATACACTAAGTGCCCACCATCAGTGCCCTGATTAAATTTTTCTGTGTCCCCGAACGGCTGATCGGCTCTGCTCCTTCCTCACACGCAGTCTCTGTGTGAGGAAGGAGAGCTGGCGATGAGAGATGATCTCATATGTTTACATATGAGATCATCTCTCATTGCATGGGCCGATCACGTGGTAAATGGCCGCTGTGATTGGCCATTTACCACGATCTGTGATTGGCTGTGTCCAAGGGACACGGCCGACACAAATTTTCCCCGATGCGCGCTCGCGCCTCCCGGAAATTCGAGTCCGCGCTGTAGCCGTATTTCGGCTATAGCGCGGATAGGAAGAAGTTAAAAATGCTCACCGGAGGGAGAGAGCCTGCGATAGATTCAATGACCCAAACTTTTAACCCTGCGGAAGATTTGTTTTTATGTTCCAAAAAGTGTTGGGGAACACTATGTTTATCATGGCCCCTTCTACAAACCGGCGGTGTTCCCCAAACCTCTTCCTCAGGGTTCTAATTGTGCGTCCAACATAATTCAGTGGAGCAGTTAAAAAATTTGTTTTTACCCATGGGTGACATGTTTGCAGGTGAGACATAGGGACTTGCGGGATTGAAACATGCCAATTAAGGGAATAAGACACAAGGTTGCCAGATTGGATACAGATGTAGGTAAAGGCCTGAGTTTACTGGGGGCCACTGATTTTTTTACGTTTACGTTTCTGGCCTTAGGATAAGACAACTTTTTTGTTTAGGAGTGAGTGAGGACTTGAGGTGCAGGTCCTCTAGCAAGATTGGTGAATGCTTAGTTAGTATTTGTTTCATCTTCCTAAATTTCATATGATACTGAGTGGTGAAGCGAATGGGTTGTAGGTGACCTCCCCGTATAGCTTCCAGAGTTTTGGATGTTGCGAACTAACTTGTTCTATTTGTCAGGGCTGGGCTTTTAGCAGCTCTCTTCTCAGTGCTCAGCTGTCGGTTAATTACCAGCCACTAATTGTTTCCACAGGGACTCATCTGGTTACCATTTCCTGCCTCATCAGTCCAGCCTACAGCCAAACCCTTCTGGCTATTTAAACTGCCTTGTTCATTCCTTTCTGGCTTTCGCCTGGTCAACATATTCGGAGTGTCTCTGCTGTGTTCCTGTTAAAGACTTTGCCCAGCTGATGTCCCTTTTGGGTCCTGATCCCGACCTTCTGCTTCCAACTACACTGATTTCTTGCTCCCTGATTACTGGCTCGTCTGATTACCCGTTTTGGCACCTGAACCGTGGCTTATGTTTTGACTACATTTCTGATCTGTACTACTTTTAATATTACATTAAAGACGTAATTTCTACTGCATTTTCTGTCTCAGTCTGATTCATGGTTCCTGACATTAGATGAAGGTCATGAATTCAGAAGATGCAGGCAATCCACCTAGTGGTAATATTTTTTCCAGATTGAATGAGCAGGACCATCGCATGGATCAGTTTTCCATAACGTTACAGACGCTCCTGATTTGTACTGCTCACCTGGATCCTCCCACTGTGGCTGTTCTGGTACAACCAGTGTTGCAGGCTGTCCCTGCTGCTGCCTCGAATATTACCTCTGTAAGAGGTATCTCTGGTTCCCCTCCGCTTTAGCGTTTTGGGGTTATCCAGTTCATTGTAGTAGGTTTCTCAACTCTCCAGCAGCAGACTTGATGCAACTACATTATCTTCAGGACACTGTCTAGCATCCCCTTAACTGGCACCCGTCCACTGACTCTTCTAGCTGAAGGGATGGCCAGACCCCATGACACAGATCTGTACTCACTGTATGCAGAATCAGATCCTTTCTAGTGTCTCCCTTCTAGTCAGCTCTGCAGGACATCCGGGTTCAGCTCCTCTCTACCTCTCAGGTCCTCAGGTCGACCACCTTAGGCAGCATGGCAACTTCTACAGAGGAGGGGCAGCTGCTCCCTCCCCCTGGGACTCCACTCTCCAGCTGAAAGACCCCGAGCACAAGTTCCCCTGGCATTTAACTTTATCCCAGCATGCACTGAGGCACTTCCCTATGCCAATCACCAGGGTTGTACTAAATTACTGTGCACTCATTTGTCAGGTTTCCTCCCACTGTCCAATATGCCTCCCTATTGGACCAGTGTGAAACACTTCAAACAAACTGAGCTGCACCTGAGCACCATGAGCAGACCTCACTAGCAGATCCTGCTCTCTGGTAGGCAGAGAACAATATGGATAGATTTACCTGGCAATCTCTCTGGTAAGCAGAAAAGATCCAAACCTATACTCTCTCTCTAGCACCTACCTAGGAGGGTGCTACAATTGGTTACAAATGCATAATTCCTCGTTTGATTGGTATCATGCTGAGGTCCTTTCTTGGTCACCACAATGCAGGAAAACTTGTTTTCAGAAAGTGGGTAAGGTCTTGTGCATGTCTTCACGCTCCTCATTGCCAGAGGAACAGAGGAATATCGCAAATTTAGCAATATCTTTGTCAAAGGTCAGGCCGGTATTTTTCCTCCACACCAGTCTTATGCTTGCACAATTGACCTTCAACCTGGTGCCATTCCTCCTTTCTCTGACTCAGAGGATAAAGCCATGGAGGACTATGTTGCCAATTCACTTTCCCGGGGGTTCATCTGCAAATCCTCGTCTTCTGCCAGTACTGGCTTCTTTGTGAAAATGAAGAATGGTGAACTGAGACCTTGTATGATTATAGGGGTCTCAATCGCATCACGATTAAGAACGCTTATCCGATCTCATTGATTACAGAATTGTTTGACTGCCTCAAGGGAGCAATGGTCTTCACTAAGCTTGATTTGAGCTTGAGTAACGGTCTTCACTAAGCTTGATTAACAACTTGCCTACAGTGCACTTTCACCCCCTTCCTGCCCAGACCGATTTTCAGCTTTCAGCACTCTCACACTTTGAATGAAAATTGCTCAGTCATGCAACACTGTACCCATAAAAAATTTGTGTCCTTTTTTTTAACACAAATAGAGCTTTCTTTTGATGGTATTTAATCACTACTGGGTTTTTTATTTTTTGTGCTATAAATAAAAAAAACTGAAAATATTGTGAAAAAACACATTTTTCTTTGTTTCTGTCATAACATTTTGCAAATTAGTCATTTTTCTTCACGAATTTTGGCCAAAATTTATACTGCTACTTATCTTTGGTAAAAATAACCCAAATAAGTGTATATTATTTGGTCTTTGTGAAAGTTATAGACTCCACAAGTTATGGCGCTAATCATTAAAAATTTATTACACTTGATCACACCTGATGTACTGAAGGCCTATCTCATTTCTTGAGACACTAAAAAGTCAGGAAAGTACAAATACCCCCAAAATTACCCCTTTTTGGAAAGTAGACATTCCAAGGTATTTAATAAGAGGCATGGTGAGTTTTTTGAATTTGTAATTTTTTTCAACAAGTGAAGATATACATATTTTTTTATTTTTTTACAAATTGACGTATTAACAGGTTATTTCTCTCACACAGCATATGTATACTTGCAACTACACCCCAAAACACATTCTACTCCTCCTGAGTATGGTGATACCACATGTGTGAGACTTTTTCACAGCCTAGCCACATACAGAGGCCTAGCATCCAAGAAGCACTGTCCGGCATTCTAGGAGCATAAATTACACATACTGTATCATTTCCTGACAACCTATCGCACTTTTGAAGGCCCTGGAGCACCAGGACAATGGAAAACCCCATAAAAGGACCCCATTTTGGAAAGCAAACACCCCAACGAATAATTTTTGAGGCATAATGAGTCTTTTGAACGTGTAATTTTTTTCCACAAGTTTTTGGAAACACATAGCATGTACATAGCAAAAATTGCACCCCAAAATACATTCTGCTATTCCTCCTGAGTATGGCGATACCACATGTTTAACACTTTTACACAGCCTAGCCACATACAGAGGCCTAACATCCAAGTAGCACTTTACACAAAGTTGTCCATTTATCCACTTTAAGACTGGGCCTATTTTTGACACGGGCAGCCGGATTTAAAAAAACTGCAGCTTCAGACACCTATGGCTTGTTTAAGACTCGCCGCTTTCAAATAAATTAACTAGTGCTGCGGCGAACTGGCCAGTGGGACAGCAACAATGAATCCCTCCGTCAGCGGTATTCAGTTACGATCGCGGCTTCGCAAATTCATCATACTTATGTCTTTGTGCACACAGTAGTTTCACATAGCTATGTGGTCTAGTGGGTTAGTGGACACATCGTCTGTAATTCATCTCCCTCTGATGTAGGTTCGAGGCTCACCATCTCCACCTAACTTCTTTTCTCATTTATTTTTTATTTGTAAAAAACTATCACGGATTGGATCATATATATTGCTAAATAATGTTACACCCAGAAGCGCTTGCAAACTTACATCATCTTAAGTGATTTGATGATCTCGTCTGTCTGTAGAATCGATCTTATGATTCCACGTTATGATTCCACGTTATGATTCCACATTGCAAAGCCAAGTCATCAAACCACAACACCACTTCAGGTCAACATTAAACTTCACAATTTTTCTATGGTCTTCTTCCTAGATTCCATACAATGTTTAGTACTTTAGCTATATGTTCTTTTTACCTTTAACACACTCCTTTTTTTTCACCAAGCAGCTCTATTCTGCACAATAGCTAAGTGCTTTGCAACTTCACTGCAGTTAACAACGTCATGGTTTCAAATCCCAACAATCACTACACTTGGGATCTCTTTTCACTCTCATTTATTTTATATATTTTTGACTGAATATCTAATTTTGGGGGTGGGTGGAAGGGGGGGGGGGTGTTTGACCCAAATTTCCAGCACATTAATGGAACCAACACAATTTTAATTCTATGAGTGGGTTTGTTTTGATCCTGTAGCAGAGTAGTAGTTTTTTGCCTCCGTCCCTGTATGTCTAGAAGGGGGATTTTGTTTGATGCCTCAAGTCAAAGAAGTGGGGTGGGACTTTTACGGGCAAGTGAATTTATACACGATTGTAAAAAAGTAGTCAAGATTTATTGATACAATATTAGTTACAATAATACATATATCCAGTGCATATGTGTTTGGGTTATAGACCCAAGTGGTGTTTAAAAGAAAGGAAGGTTTTGGAGAATATCCGTGACATAGGTGAAAAAGTGACTTTTATTTTTGGACGTTGCTCTCTGTTTTTTCCAGGCGTGTTGCTTGGAAAAGTTTCACAGAGATCCAACTGTAAGTCCAAAGCGCATTTTTCCAACGCGTTTCGGCTACTGGGTAGCCTTTTTCAAGGGCTTTGGGTTATCACTAATTCTGTAAAGATAGTGATAAATGTTGTTTAGGTCTTTTTTGTATTTTAATAAAGTATTTTTTGCTTAGTATTTGTTAATTAGTATATACATACTTTCTCTGTCTATTTCTGTGAGCCTCCTTTTGCCTGGACGGATTCGCAACAGGAACCACTATGGTGCAGTCTGAGGAGTATATATATATATATATGCGTTATATATTGTTTGATATATATTGTATAGGTTTGGAGGTAAGTATCTAATGACTTACTGTATCGTTGTCTTCCAATTTTTGAAGTTAGAGTGTAGGAGGTGGTATCCTATTCTTATGATGAATAGATCTGGGAATACATATATGTAATATTAATATTTAATGATTGTGCAGGGTAGCGGAATAGGTTTTTTGTTGGTTTCTTGGGTGGGGTACTTACAATGGAAGTGACCTGTTCCCCTTTTAGTTGGTGGTTTTTTTTGAAGGTTTTTTTCTTATGAGTATAGTATTAGGTTTTTCTGAAAGATATTCCAGGTTTTTTGTTAGAATGTTTGTACAGTCTCTACACATGTATATTCATATGTGCATATATGTGCATACATGCATGCATGCACATATATGCACGCATACACCGGTGTGGGCGTTGGATGTATACACTTACTCTTATATGGTAGGTGTGTAGTAAGGGAAACCTTTTTCCTCCCGCACAATCATTGATGTGTAGTGATCGCAGTTATTCAGTCTTATTTAGGTAGACTTTCTGTTAGTGAAAAAAATATATACATGGAGTCCAGTGAGCTAAAAAGTGCTGGTTTTATTATTTAAGTGACTTGTGGTATTTCCAGTGGATGATGGGTCATCCTTAACCACTTACCTACAGTGCACTTTCACCCCCTTCCTGCCCAGACCGATTTTCAGCTTTCAGCGCTCTCACACTTTGACTGAGAATTACTCAGTCATGCAACACTGTACCCATTCAAAAATTGTGTCCTTTTTTTCACACAAATAGAGCTTTCTTTTGATGGTATTTAATCACTACTGGGTTTTTTATTTTTTGTGCTATAAATAAAAAAAGACTGAAAATATTGTGAAAAAACGCATTTTTCTTTGTTTCTGTCATAAAATTTTGCAAATTAGTAATTTTTCTTCACAAATTTTGGCCAAAATTTATACTGCTACTTATCTTTGGTAAAAATAACCCAAGTAAGTGTATATTATTTGGTCTTTGTGAAAGTTATAGAGTCCACAAGCTATGGTGGGAATCATTGAAAATTGATCACACTTGATCACACCTGATGTACTGAAGGCCTATCTCATTTCTTGAGACACTAAAAAGTCAGGAAAGTACAAATACCCCCCAAATGACCCCTTTTTGGAAAGTAGACATTCCAAGGTATTTAATAAGGGGCATGGTGAGTTTTTTGAAGTTGTAATTTTTTCCCACAATGCTTTGCAAAATGAAGATTTTTTTTTTTTTTTTTTTTTTTACAAATTGCCGTATTAACAGGTTATTTCTCTCACACAGCACATGTATACTTGCAACTACACCCCAAAACACATTCTAATACTCCTCCTGAGTATGGCGATACCACATGTGTGAGACTTTTTCACAGCCTGGCCACATACAGAGGCCTAACATCCAACCAGCACCGTCCGGCATTCTAGGAGCACAAATTACACATATAATTTCCTGACAACCTATCGTACTTTTGAAGGCCCTGGAGCACCAGGACAATGGAAACCCCCATAAAATGACTCCATTTTGGAAAGCAAACAGCCCAACGTATAATTTTTGAGGCATAATGAGTCTTTTGAATATATCATTTTTTTCCACAAGTTTTTGGAAAATGTGGAAAGAAAATGAAAACACATTTTTTTTTACACAAAGCTGTCCATTTATGCAATATTTCTAACACATAGCATGTACATAGCAAAAATTGCACCCCAAAATACATTCTGCTATTCCTCCTGAGTATGGCGATACCACATGTGTAACACTTTTTCACAGCCTGGCCACATACATAGGCCTAACATCCAAGTAGCGCTTTACACAAAGTTGTCCATTTATCCACTTTAAGACTGGGCCTATTTTTGACACTTGGTGTTTACAAGCTAAAATCATTTTTTTTGCTAGAAAACTACTTGGAACCCCCAAACATTATATATTTTTTTTTAGCAGAGACCCTAGAGAATAAAATGGAGATCGTTGCAATATTTTTTATCACACCATATTTGCGCAGCAGTCTTCCAAATGCGATTTTTTTGAAGAAAAATCACTTTTTTGATCTAAAAAATAAGAAAACAGTAAATTTAGAATTTTTTTTTCCATAATGTGAAAGATAATGTTACGCCGAGTAATTAGATACCCAACATGTCATGCTTCAAAATTGCGCATGCTCACAGAATGGCGCCAAACATTGGTACTTAAAAATCCCCATAGGCAACATTTTAAAAATTTCTGCAGGTTACTAGCTTAGAGTTACAGAGGAGGTCTAGGGCTCAAATTATTGCTCTCGCTCTAACGATCGCGGCGATACCTCACATGTATGGTTTGAACACCGTTTACATATGTGGGCGGGACTTGCGTATGCGTTTGCTTCTGCGCGCGAGCTAACGGGGACAGGGCACTTTAATTTTTTTTTTTTTTTTCCCTATTTATTTTATTTATTATTTTCTTATTTTTACACAGTTTAAAAAAAAAAAAATGTTTTGATCATTTTTATTCCTATTACAAGGAATGTAAACATCCCTTGTAATAGAAATAGGCATGACAGGTCTTCTTTATTGTGAGATCTGGGGTCAAAAAGACCTCACACCTCACAACTACACTAAAAAAGAAAAAAAAAAAATTGTTGAAAGAGGAGAAAAAAAAAAGCAAAAAAAAAAAGCGGCCCTTTAAACCGGTTGCTAGGCAACGTCTTTTGACGTAGCTCCGGTCCTCCAAGACCATAGAGTTGAGTGAGGGCCATCTTGCCCTCACTCGACTTCCTGTCTCTGAGGATCCGGGACCGGATAGTTTTCCCCGCTGCCGGCGGGTCCGGTAAGCTGGGAAAACGTCTGGGATGCGGCAGGAGGGGGGGGGGCACCTCTTCCCCTGCACCGTAAGGGTAATTCCGCGGCGAATCCGCCACTGGGACCACCCTTATCTGAAAGCCGACCGCCCGCCGTTTCAAAAAATACCGGGGTTATGGGGGCTATCTGCTGCCATAACCCCAGTATTTAGCTTTTAATGGCCGACGCATATAGTCGTTAGGCGGTCAGTAAGTGATTGCATGTATATGGCAAACAGGTGACGATGACTGATGGGGTGACAGGTGACGATGACTGATGGGGTGAAAGGTGACGATGACTGATGGGGTGACAGGTGATGATGACTGATGGGGTGACAGGTGACGATGACTGATGAGGTGACAGGTGACGATGATTGATGAGGTGACAAGTGACGATGATTGATGGGGTGACAGATGACAATCACTGACCGGGTGACATGTGACGATGATTGATGGGGTGACAAGTGACGAGCACTGATGGGGTGTCAAGTGACGATGATTGATAGGGTGACAGATGACGGTGACTGATGGGGTGACAGGTGGCGATGACTGATGGGGTGACAGGTGACGGTGATTGATGGGGTGACAGGTGACGGGCGATGGTCACTGATGGGTGACAGGTGACGGGCGATGGTGCACGGCGGTACTGATGGCAGTCTCTGGTGACCGGTGAACTTTAGGCTACGTTCACATGTGAGCGTAGCGATCATGAGCAGAATCACTGCGATTCTGCCCGTGATCCAGAAATCATTGCAAATGGCGGGACGCCTGTGCGTTGCCCGTGATTTGCAATAGCACCCCAAACGCTGTGCGATGTTGCTGCGATTTCCACCTGCCAAATCGAGGTAACATCAAGCAAACAATGCATGACGCCCCAAAGAAGCTCTTGTACCTTTTTTGGGCGTCATGCGATGTTTGCGCGATGTTACTGCGATTCGGCAGGCTGAAATGGCGGCAACATCGCACAGCGTTTGGGGTGCTATTGCAAAAAACGGGCAACGCACAGGCGTCCCGCAATTTGCAATGATTTCCGGATCGCGGGCAGAATCGCGGTGATTCTGCCCGCGATCGCTGCGCTCACATGTGAACGTTATGGGTGTCAATTTCTGGGCACTGATGAGGTGACTGTTGGGTGACAGGTGACATTGGGGGGGGCTGAGGACTGTGTGGGGGGACCTTTATTTGTGTGATTTTACATTTTACAGGTACACAGAGCAGTAACTCACTATTTCTAGCTCTTCTCCCCTCATACTGGAAACTGTATGAGGGGAGAAGAGCTAGTAACAGTCAGTTACTGCTCTTTGTTTACATTTTCTGATCGGCTGTGAATGGATTCACAGCCGATCACATAGTAAACAGTCACTGTCAGTGACTGTTTACTACCGCCGGTGACAGCTGTGTTCCTACGGAACACAGTGCCACCGACATGACCGCGCTGCGCGCTCCCGATCGCGCATGCGCGGTCATCTCCCGGGCGCCTTCATTGTGATCGGCTGTGTCATTGGAACACAGCCGATCACGTGGGAAACAGCCATGCCTATTGGCTGTTTCCCCCCTGCCGGTGACCGGCTGTGTCCCGGGGACACGCCGACACCGGCAGTGCACGGCGGCGCGCCCGCGATCGCGCGCCTGCCGTGCTTGAATGTCGTATGTATGTCATATGACGTCCGCCCAGGATAATAGCCGCACCGTCCCGCCGTCATATGACGGCGGGCGGGCGGTAAGTGGTTAAAGAACTTACTGTTTAGTGGTTGCTTCCTCGTGCTGCCGTTCAGTCTCTCCAGTCCCTTCAGTGTGAGGGAATCGTGGAGAGACGTTGGTTCCCCGGCCTTATAAAGCCTGTCGCGCAGGCGCCGTGGGTCCCGCACGTACTCGGCTAGTTACGCAATTGGCGCGATCCGGGTTACTGCGCATGCCCCCGAAGGTGCGCGCGCATCCCGTGGTCCGTCATTGCGTATTGGCCGCCGACACGGAGAGGAGGAACCAAGATCCCTGGGAGGGGGATCTTGATGGGGGAGATGGTATGTCCCGATGTTCCATCTTAACCCCTGGTTGTCCAGGGGCTTACCGTGCCGGGTGCGATTTTGTCCAGGCTGGCATGAGGCTCAAGTAATAACACAGAATAATCATATAGTCAAAGGAAATCAAACATTTTATATCATATAATAGGTCATATGTAAGCAAATAATGGAATAAAAGAATAAATGGAAAAAGCTTAGTTTTAACAGCAGTTTCAAAGGTATGATTCTCTGGTTTATATGGGGGCGATCAGGCTTGGGGTACATTCTGGGAAGAGAGAGGGAAAGGGGAAAAAGAACAAGGGGAGAAGGTAAAAGGGAGGGAGAGAGTGAAGGGGGAGTTTTATTTAGTTTTATTCCTGTGAGGGGGATCTATGTTTACTATGATGAACCTGAATAAGGGATTTCATCATGGTAAGGTATCTCTATGGAGTAGTATCCTGTGAAGTGGATGTCACATTGTTTTCTTATTAACAGAACTATATACAAGAATTTTGGTGAATGGATGAGAATAATTCCTTTTTTGGAAAACTAGATATCTATTATCACATTCAATCAGTTTTTCCCGAGGCGAAACCCTCAAGGAAGGGACGGAAACTTACAATCTCGTTTAGGCCTGGTGGTTTGGTTGCCTTTAAATGTTGTATCCATCTTGTTTCTATTTGGAGGAGTCTTTTGTTCCAGTCTCCTCCCCTGTGTGGAATATGTATTCTCTCAAGAGCAATAAATGTCACTTTGGGCATTTTGTAGCCGTGTTGGTATATTACGTGTCTCCCCAGAGGGAGATAGGGGTTGCATAGCTCCATACTGTTTATATGTTTGTTTATTCTCTTTCCCATCTCTTGTTTGGTTTTGCCAATGTAATATGATCCACATTCGCAGTGCATGAGGTATATTACTCCTCTAGTTCTACAATTTACGAAGTGTTTGGGTCTGAATTCTTCACCGTTAGGAAGTATTGTATCAGTACATTTTTGGATGACCTTACATTGGGCACAACTTCCACAAGGGAATGTGCCTTTGGCTTTACAGGGGTCTTTCCTGCTTCCCTCTTTGTATTCACTATGCGTGAGGTTCTGTTGTAGAGAGCCAGCTTTTCGGTATGTGATCCTTGGGGTGTCTGGTATAAGATGTTTTAATGTAGGATCTTCTTTAAGTATAGGCCAGTGTTTTTGTAATATTCTTTTGATCTTTGGATATTCATTAGTATATCTCATTATAATCCTGGTATTGTCACTTTCCTTCGTTGTTTCTTTCTTTTTCGTTTTGAATAGGATTTCTTGTCTTGATTGTATATTGACCTTATTATAAGCTTTTCTAAGGGTACTTTTTGTGTATCCCCTTTGGATGAGTCTTTCAGTTAGAAGTCTTGCTTCCTGTTGGAAGTCTTGATCAGCTTTACAGTTTCTTTTAAGTCTCAGGTATTGGCTATATGGAATAGCTCTTTTGAGGGGTGTGGGGTGAAAGCTGGAGGCATGTAAAATAGTATTTCCTGCAGTCTCTTTCCTGTAAAGTGTTGTCTGTATTTGGCCAATTTCATCTTTTATTATCCAGGTATCCAGAAATGCTACTTTTGTATTACTATAATTTGACGTAAAGAACATGTTATGATTGTTGGTATTCATTTTATTTAAGCATCCTTTTATTAGTTCTTCTGGTCCATCCCAAACGATCAGGATATCGTCCAGATATCTTTGCCATAATAGTATATGGTCAGTATATATACGGTTTTCTTCATTGTTTAGGAATTCTCTTTCCCAATCTCCTAGGTATATGTTGGCCCCCACCCCCACTTCTTTGACTTGAGGCATCAAACAAAATCCCCCTTCAATTCTATGAGTGTGGTCCTAGTTTTCTGGAGCTGCAATTCTTTACACATTTACCATGGTTCTTACAATTTCGGGACCAATAAACATATGTGTCTGATATTGGACTCTCTTCATATTTGAACAACACAGACCCTCATAGTCCAACACTACATTCGCCTCACACCTCAACACAACACTGTCCCATCCCTACCCTACATTCCAACCCCTCGCATCACCAGTACAAGCAGCATGCAAAGTGCAAAGCTCCGGCCTTGGCAGCTTAATGGGCCATACACTATAAGATTTTCTCAAGACTTTTTCCTTTAGACTTACCAAAACCATATAATATGAGGTCAAACCTAAACACTTTCAATTTGTATGCAATCAGACAGGCCCTTGCACTACATAGAAAAGGTAAATCTGAAGGATAAAGTCTTCTCAAAATCTTCTAGTGTGTATGGCCCTTTAGTCTGTAGCCACCCACCCAAAAAACAAACACATGCTCCGTTTAAAAGTATTTATTGTTCATGGAATTACAGCATATTATAGGAGGGATGCAGCAAGCTAATATTGACAGTCTCCAGTCCGTGTGCCTTTACAGCGCCAGCCCACGATCTTTGCTCCATGGCTACATTAGGATAAGGGATTCTGATATCTTCAGCAACTTCATGCAGAGTCAAGAAGCAATTCTGCACCTCTACCAGCTCATAGAGGACAGGCATGGCCAGGTTGCTGTTCAGCTTCCAAGCCACTTTGGAAGTTCCAGGGTGTTCATGTTGGTCATCGATGCCAGTTCTGGCCATGTGCCTCACAAAATATACACTGACCACAAATGAAGATGAGTGGAGTACATGAAGGTGGGTTTCTACCAGCTACAACCGCAAGCAGTACCACTCCTGGAAAAATAAAGCAAAGGATAAGACATTTCATCATGAAAATCACATCTTAATGCCCGTTTGCTTCATTCTGAACTTCATTTAATTTCTACATCACCAGTGAAATAACACATTTTCTCACAACTTACACAAACCAGAAATCATTAATGCAAACATTTGAATACACACCTCTGACCCCAGACAGCCCATCACCACAGGCTTCTCATGGTACGTGCCATGATTCCAATATAAGATGTCCAGATTCTGAAAAATTAGGACACCATAAGATACCAAGCAGCCGTTCATGTTATCAATAACTACACAGGTGGCATAGACACAACTGAACACCTGACAGCTCTTCTCAGCCCTTTCCACTATTCACAATACCAACATGTTTATGGTTAGAGGTGCATGTTCTTGCTCAAGTAACACAGTTTACAAATGTTGACTACACTTTATCTACAATGGCAAGTGTCATTGGCAGATGATAATTACCATCTGTCTCCCTGTGAGTGGCACCTCTGCAAACTAGCAAGTTAATACACATGCCGTATCTCGACCGGTTACAGTACTTACATGTAAAGTGGCTAGCAACCAGGGTATTCCGGGTGGCCATACCTGCAGCGGTGCTCCGCCGCCTGGGGGCCGCCAGCTGACGGACCTCTGGCTCCCTCTCCTCCGTCAGCTCCCAGGATTCATCCCGGGCAACGCACATGTTGTGCAACATGCAGCACGCCAGGATGATCTTGGAAGCCTTTGCAGGAGAGTACAGGAGTTCCCCCCCAGGCCGGGCCAAGCCGAGAAACCGGGATTTGAGAAGACCTATGGTCAACTCAATGATACTCCGGCTTTTCCGCAAGGCCCTGTTGTAGTTCAGTTCTGCTCGGGCCTGGGGGTACCTGATTGGAGCCATCAGCCACGTCAGCTGTGGGTAACCAGCATCCCCTGAAAACAAAAATAAATATACATTAGTTCTTCATATCTTGTGACTTTAGATGACTCCTCAAAATGGGAGACAATGATGCATTTTTCTAAACAACCTGCTCATCTGTGTGCAAAAACTCATATGAAACATCTCAACTCTGTCTAACTGCCTAAATCACTAATACAAATGGGAAAAAGGACACACAAAGTTGCCTGTTTCTCTTGCAAGTTCCAACTTGTCCCGTATTTTGTTCCTATTATATTAGCATAGGCATTACTTCTGGAATATATCTTAAACTAGAGTGAGGAAACCAATATTGACTCACTTATGCAAAGTACTTTTGGGATATGGCAATACCATTGGAATCACTTTTATGTTTTGCTTGGGTGGCTATAGGACACCATTTACACATTGATTAACCACCTTCATTTGACTCAAAGACAACTTTGGAAATCTTTCTATTGTGAGCTGGTAGGCTGATGATTTGGTTGTGTGCAAACAGCCTGCCAACTCATAATGAATTCAATACGAAATCCGGTCGTAACAAACCAGGAGGTAGAGGAGGTACGAAATCCCAGAAACAAAATGACGAGGGGAATAGTAGTGCATCCGGGGTGGACGAGAGGGCAAGCCGGAAACGGGTTTTGTCCCCTCAGTCGGCACCGAATGCCAACTGCTCCCCTAACGTACATACGACACGGGAGCTTGGGGCAATCCCCAAAGCGACCAGACCATCGTCGGAGACACACCACACCCCTAGAGACCTCCCTTTAGGACTCCCTTTAGGGACCCCACTTCCTCCACACAACCCAGAAGAAAAAGAAAAAAGAATAGGTCCTCTCGACACTTACATGATAAGGAATTCCACAATTCACCCAGAGTAAACCATCAGCGCCGTCTAAAATCTGACCCTAAAAAATCTAACTCCCCAAACACAGATCACTTGCCAATTAGTAATCATACATATGCTGAAACCGGCAGGAACGAGTGTAACCTACTCCATGATCCGGATACTATAGATACTACTTTTACAAGCCCTGAAACGTTGGATATTATTAATCTTTCGTCCTATTTATTATCTGAGGAAGAAAAATTGGTATTACAACTGGGCCTTAGTTTTTGCCCAAATCAAGGCTTGAATAAGTTCGAAGTCGTAAAGGATCTTCATCTTTTCGCCAGAAACTTGACTTCTAAGTTTTTGTTTGACAAAGACAAACACAAGGTGAATACTCGCAATGAAGACCTTTATAAAGGCTTCAAGGCACAAGACTTCCGAAATTTGAAAACGCTTATGCAACTCCTACAGGAAAATGAAGATTATGAACAAAGTGAGTCTTCCTCATCGGACTCTTCATCTGAGGATGATGAGAATTCTCCATCCAACCCTAAAAAATTCAAGGCGAAATCCACCAAATTTCCTAAACTTCAGACTTGCCCAGCAATCTGGGCCTTTCTCAAACAAACCCAGAGAGATATTGACAATTTGGTGGTCCCTCCTCCCAGGACCTCCAACTTGTCTGCTCTTCAAAAATCTGCACTTGATGACCTTGTCCATAACGACCACATTGTCATCAAACCCTCGGATAAGGGCGGCAATGTGGTCGTTATGGACAGACATCAGTACGAAAGCATCCTGATTGGTACTTGCCGGTTTTACAAGAGAAAATAGAGGAGTTTAAGATCCAATTTAAGACCATTCTATCTAGCGCATTACAGTCTCATGTAATAGACCAGGACTTATATGATTTCCTGAATGTGAAATGGCCAATGGTACCTACATTCTACTCTTTGCCTAAGGTCCATAAGTCCCTGGAAAGACCTCCTGGCCGCCCTATTGTGTCGGGGTTTGGCTCTATTACAGAACCAGCAAGCCAAGTTGTTGACGACCAATTACGTCCACATGTAACTCGTCTCCCGTCCTATCTTAAAGACACATTAGAGCTATTACGAGTCTTGGAGGGACTTACGGTACCGACAGGTTCTTTGTTAGTGACCTTGGACATAGAGGCACTGTATTCAAGTATCCCCCATGACCGAGGCGTGGAGGTGGTCTCAACGTTTTTGAGGGAACAAACCCATAGAAAGTGGCCACTGGTGGAGTTCACACTACAACTTTTGGATCACATTTTGAAATCAAATGTGTTCACATTTGCTGGTACGACATTCCTCCAGGTACAGGGGGTGGCGATGGGGACATCTTGTGCCCCATCGTACGCCAATCTGTACCTGGGGGGATGGGAAAGGGAGTTGTTCGCCGATGATGCCGCCTCGATGTACCTGCGCCACCTGGCATTGTGGCACAGGTACATCGATGATGTCATCGTTGTGTGGACAGGCTCAATAAGCGAACTCTCACAATTCATAGAATACATCTCTCATAACAACTAAAATTTACGTACCAGTACGACCATCATAAAATCCCTTTTTTGGATACTATGGTGTTCCTTAATTCCGATGGAAGTTTACATACCTCGCTGTACCGGAAAAGTACGGCGGGCAACACTATACTGCACTACACCAGTGGTCACCCACTTCCCCTGGTGTCCAGTATTCCGTACTCGCAGTACTTAAGGATAAGAAGAAACTGCACATTAGATACAGACTTCCAACGCGAAGCAAAGGCCCTTCAAATAAGACTATTAAAACGGGGTTACAGTAAAAATATCCTCAAAAAAGCATACAACAGGGCGAATGCCCAAGGGAGGGAAGGCCTAATCTTTGGGCCCCGTAAACGGGAGGTGGCGAATACAACCAAAATGATTACCAGATTTAACCAACATCATCAAAATATAAGGAATATTTTGGCCAAAAATTGGCATTTCCTCACAGACGATGCCACCGTCTCCAAATATGTTAAATCGTATCCCGAGGTGGTATATAGAAAAGCGGGGTCCCTCCAGGACAAACTGGTACACAGCCATTACGTAGGCCCAGCCGAGGAGGAATTGGGAGCCATGGGGGGTGTTGGAACATACCGCTGCGGAGAATGTGCTGAGTGCCCATGGGTCAGAGAGGGACATTCATTGCCCTTACCCCGTGGTGGTGTGTTCAGACCCCATTTTTATGCCACGTGTCTTACGGAGGGGGTTGTATATCTTGCAACTTGTATATGCGGAGCATTCTACGTCGCCAAGATGAAGAGACCGTTTTCCCGACGCATACACGACCATCTGTATTACATTGACACGGGCCTGATGTACACCCCCATCTGTAAGCACGTTGGCATCCATCACAGGTTTGACCCATATACTATCCAATTCTCGGTATTGGAAGTAACCAAATGTAACCCATGAGGTGGGAATTTTGATAACAATGTACTAAAAAATGAGGCAAAATGGATTTATAGGCTCCAGGCTACCAAACCCCCTGGCTTAAACACTGCCATATCTTACAAACCCTTTTTGGAGTGATTTATTTATGGTAATCCAAGGCTGTAACTCTATTCATTTTATTTCCCATACACATTCCTTTTTCATTTTTTCCCTTTTTTTTTCCCTTTTTTTTTCCCTTTTATTTTTTCTTTTTGCTTTTTTCGTATCTTATCCTTTGTTTCTTTTCTGGTTGATCCTTCTTCTTACTTTTCTCGACCTAAGTCTTTTCACTTTTTCCAGACTCCTCATACCACTCCCGAGGTATTTTACCTCCGGTATATTTTGTGTTTATACACATATACATCCATATGTGGCTATGGCACTGTGACATACCCTCTTAGGGGTGTTTTCCCAGTGCCATTGGAGAAAGCAAAACATGTAATTATTGTTGTAATTTATGCAAGAGATGTATAAATAAAGCCCAATCCGTATGTCTCAGTCCAATAATTCATACATTCAGCAGCGCTTATACACAAACTCCCAGTATGTGCAAGTAAAAGCAATCAGCTTCTGCAGCAGATCCACACCCGCAGAGACTGTTACGTTCACTCTCATGTGGTAACAAATCACAGCCTGTTAGATCTTGCTCAGATGTCAATCACCAGTGTTTTAACAACCAGGACACAAAAGCCTCCACCACACCGACTGTGCTCCCCTATGCAGTGGAAACTCACCAAATGGTTAATTAAGCCAAGCCTTTATGCATAAGCTGCATGAGCCCTTGCTTCAAACTGGTATGTCTTCTCCAGAGTTTTATCCATGCCCCAGGGATCATCACCAGGTTATGTGTCTCCTTAGTTGGATTTGTAAGCAAAATAGGAAGCAGGACATAGCGTAATACTGTCACAACTTTATTGAATATACCATGTTCCCTCACCCTTCAATAAATATGCTTACATTAAAATCACCCTTTGCACGCATGTAGTAAACAATATTAGAGACTGGGAAGGTACCGCTGCTCGCCGTCCACGAGCTATGGCGTCTCCCTGCAGCGGGATGTATCGCTTCAGCGGTCAGCCGGCGGGTTCAGCAAACTCCGATCGGCTCCTCCCTCCGTCTCCAAGGTAGCAACGTCCATGCGTTCTGATGCGTTTCGTCATGTGGGACTTCAACCGAGGAACATGGTATATTCAATAAAGTTGTGACAGTATTACGCTATGTCCTGCTTCCTATTTTGCTTACAAATCCAACTAAGGAGACACATAACCTGGTGATGATCCCTGGGGCATGGATAAAACTCTGGAGAAGACATACCAGTTTGAAGCAAGGGCTCATGCAGCTTATGCATAAAGGCTTGGCTTAATTAACCATTTGGTGAGTTTCCACTGCATAGGGGAGCACAGTCGGTGTGGTGGAGGCTTTTGTGTCCTGGTTGTTAAAACACTGGTGATTGACATCTGAGCAAGATCTAACAGGCTGTGATTTGTTACCACATGAGAGTGAACTCTAAAAGACAAAATCGTACAAGGTGCCATAGATCCCCCAGTTTTAAAGAAGAACCCCACTTTTAACTTTTTAAAGGGGTTTTATGCATGCGGAAAATGCTCAGCATGTTCACACAGTAAAGTAAATCAGAAAAGAACCAAGGAATTTGTGGCAACCAGTACAGGTGTCACATTTCCTATTAAGGATTTAATTACGTGTGACACAGAGGGGGTAGTGTACATGCTTGAATGCGGGTGTGGCCTGCAATACATGGGGGCGGACATCACGTCCTCTAAAAGTCCGCCTACGAGAGCATGTAACTAGTATTAAAAAGGGCAAGGTGCAATATAATGTTTCTAAACACTTTAGAGTTTGTCATCAGAGAGACCCCAGCATTTTGGGGGATCGAAAAAGTCCCCCAACATTGGAGGGGTGGTAATTATATTAGAGCATTGAGTAAAAGAGAAACTGCCTGGATATACCAAACTAAAGTATTAACCCCGAGAGGCTTGAATGTAGAATTGGATGTAAATTGTTTTATTAGTGATCGTTGAATTTTAATATTTTAATATTTTAACCTTTTAAATAATGATTTTCTAGTCCCTCTATGGACTAATATTTCTGTGCCGCAATTATCCCATTTTATCTTAATTGATGCAATAATGTTTAAATCTCCATTATTTATTTTTATATTTATTTTGCTTTATTTTTAATTTTTCATTTTTTTTCATACATTTTATTTATTATTAATTTTTTAATTTTTTTTATATATATATATTTTATATATATATATATATATATATATATATATATATATATATATATATATATATATATATATATATATATGACAAAATGGGATGTAGCCTATGTCCTGACAAAAAGTCCTCATCCCTGTTTGAGAAATTGAGATAAAAATGTGTTCCACATCAGTGATCCCAGAATCCACTGATGATAGGAAAGAGGGTTGGGACTATAACGGACTAGTTTGTCAGAAGTATGTAGGTAAGCAAGAAAAGATCAAAAGGGTAAAAGTTAACAATGTTTATTCAAAAAGATATAAAAGTCGACATATAGAACATGGAAAATAGTGAAATGATTACAACATAATTCACATATCATGGTGGTAGTAGTCAGACGGGTGATAACTTGTTCTATGCATTTCGCGGGATTGCTCCAGCTTCATCAGGAACTATAGCGTTAAAGATTCACCCCTTTTACAGAGCCAAGACTACATTTAGACCTTGAAGATGTATTCGGGAAAAAAAGGGAAAATATGTCAGCACATAATGTAATAATGGAAGCAATCCATAATCATACAATATGTCTTGTAATGTAACCATACATATAACAAATAATGAAAAAACGAAAAAACACAATGCTTACCACACTTATAAATATTGTGCCAAGTACATAGTTAAATTGGACCTCGGATTGCGTCTCCCATCAGCCTGCCTCATGGCTCCAAACCAAACAGTCCCAGGTGGGCCCCTAGGGGTCCTACCGAGGAGGTGGTTGTGAGGTATAGATTGGGCCAGTCTTATATAGGTGCCACCAGATCGGACAATAGGTGGAGCTATAGGTCTGCAAAAAATATATATATATATTGTATGACTTTAGAATGTCATCCAAAAGTATTATAGGAAAAGGTAAAGGTCGCATATTGTGTCAGGGCTAGTTAGGCCCAATGGGTTGTATAGGACATATACTGCTGAACTCTGGGATATGAAATCAGAATTGAGACTATGAAAAGACTGGACCGTGAGTCTGGATCATACACTTGGAATGTGAAACCAGAGAAACAACCTTCAAACGGAAAGGTTTTGTTATGATACATATATATTAATAAATGGTCACAAAAATCTATAGGGAGGAGCCACCAAAATTTGGGTCCCCGGGGAAGCCAGAGTTCAGGAGTGGTCTAGTATTGAGAGAGAGAGATCCCCATATAATGGGGGCTTGAGTGTCCTACCTTGTTACTAGCAAAGCCGCGGGTCGGGAGAGCCGCCATGACACAGCCTCCCGCATCCGCGGCTTAAGACTTGTCCCACCGGAAATGACGCATGTCCGCTAGCGTCACTTCCGGCGCGGGCGCCATTTTGTCGGATGTCTGCCGCTAGAGGTCAGAAGACCTCCAAGGTTAGACAACCGTACCGGCCAGTCAGCCGGAGGGGGCCGATACGAGTACCGCCCGAATCTACACCAAGGAGGAGCCAAGGGCGGCAGGGGCGCAATCCGGATCCATAACAATGATGCTTGAAACAGCTACAATAACAATGACAAGAAATATATCATAGCAAATATTAATAATACAATCAGTAAAACCCAACAGCTTTATCATCACATACTTAGGACAAACCTAGCAAAAACATACATGTCCTACTGAGGATCCCAAGTGAACACCAATCGGGCAGCTCATATCTGGAATGAGAAGAACAAGGGAAAAAGAACACAAAAGACAACAAGGGATAGAGTGGAAAGGAATGGAGAAGGGAACTGGGGTGGAAGGTTGGAAGGGAAAAAAAAAAAAAAAACCTGTATGGGGGGAACTGAGGCTGGGGGGTGGGGAATGGAAAAGGAGGGGAACAAGGGAATGTGAAGGGAAGAGAAGACCAACTCCCCCATCTGCATAATTAGGGTGGGGTGCCATAGAACGACAGTGCCAGAGCAATGTCGTATGTTAGAAGACTCTAGGAGATTATCTTACTAGTAGCCATAAAGGGACCTCTAGGGAGTATACAGTCCCCTTCCAAGCTTGCACTGGGGTATAGGGGTTCAGCATACCATGTGGTGTTTGCACCAAATTGGTGATTGCATACGATCTATATAATAGATGTAAATAGTGAGGCCAGTATTAAGGAGGCCTGATGGAGGCACAGATAGCATGGTGAGCTCCTAAAGAAAAGATTTATAGGAAACAGCAGTGTTAAGTCCTGGCCATTGGGTGGCTTGTAAATTAAAAATCCACATTGCCTCCTTGCAAAGTATCCTGTTGTCAAAGTCACCCCCCCCCCCCCCCCCGTGGATTGGCGGGGATGACCTCGAGAACAGCGAACTTAACATAATTGGGGTCAAAATCATGATGCACACCAACGTGCTTACAGATGGGCGTATAGATGAGGCCCACCTCTAGGTAATAGAGGTGGTCCTGTATGCGCTTGGCTAGTTTCCGTTTGGTCTTTCCTACGTAGAAAGCCCCGCAATTGCAGAGGGCGATGTAAACCACCCCCTGCGTTTGGCAATCTGCATAGGATCGACATTTGTGGATTCCTCCCCTAGGGAGGGGGAAGGAAGGGCCCTCCAAAACCCACGGGCAGTAGTCACAGGCGCCACATCTAAAGGTGCCTTTAGGGGATTGTTCAGCTTCAGCCTGCCCAATGTAGTGGCTATGAACCAGGGAATCTCTAATCGACCTAGAACGTCGAAAAGTTATCTGTGGGTATGTTGGCACATATTTAGAGATGGTGTGGTCTTCCCTTAAAAAGTGCCAGTTCTTGGCAAGAAGGTTTCTGACCATTTGGTGGTCAGTGTTGAATTTTGTCACAATTCTAGTGACATTTTCCTTCTTATCTTTTCTTTTGCCAAAAATTCGTTAACATTAACGAATGATTTCTTCAGAATAATAAAAGGTGAATCCAGGAGCCATAACTGTGGGTCAGCCATCTATACCACCAGGGACTGAATCAATGCACAGAGGATAGATGATCTTATCCAGGGACATCCGATTTGTGTTTTTTGCATACATCTGCTTATTTCTGGTAAGCAGGGATTTCTAGTGACGGTCCTAAGGGGGTCACAGGCAGTGTTCCCTTTAAGGTGCGCGCGGACGCGCAGTGTAAATTACGACCCGCGCAAGCACCTAGTTAGACGGCGCAGCCGCAGACGGGGCGGCCAGGGAGCAGAGCGTGCACCCCGAGAGCACGCCCATTGTGTGACAATAGCGAATGAAAATTCGCTATTGCCATGCGGATCCTCCTCCTGGCCAATCAGGGAGCGGGTCCTCCCGCTTCCTGATTGGCCGAAAGGCCAACTTCATGCCATTGGCCGAGGAGGAGGCGCCGGGACTCGGGAGGACGGAGACGCGGGAAGCCGGGGACTGAAGAGTGACTGTGACTGTCCGTGAGGTAAGTGCCCGGGGTCGCGGGGGCCATGTCACGGCTGGTCAAACACCAGAAGATCCACTCAGGAGGTCGGAAGCTGTTCACTTGCTCGTAATGCAGCACATCCCTTACCCGGGCCGCAATGCCGACTTCCTGCTCCACCAGCATGTTAACGCAGGAGAGAAGCTGGCATCTCTGCATTGATTGGGGGCATTGCTGTGGGCACTCTGCAATTTATTGGGGGCATTGCTGTGGGCACTCTTCATTTTTTGGGTGCAATGCTGTGGGCACTCTGCAATTTATTGGGGGCATTGCTGTGCCACTCTGCAATTGATTGGGGGCATTGCTGTGCGCCACTCTGCAATTTATTGGGGGCATTGCTGTGCCACTCTGCAATTTATTGGGGGCATTGCTGGGCACTCTGCAATTGATTGGGGGCATTGCTGTGCCACTCGGCAATTGATTGGGGGCATTGCTGTGGGCACTCTGCAATTTATTGGGGGCATTGCTGTGCCACTCTGCAATTGATTGGGGGCATTGCTGTGCCACTCTGCAATTGATTGGGGGCATTGCTGTGCACTCTGCAATTGATTGGGGGCATTGCTGTGCACTCTGCAATTTATTGGGGGCATTGCTGTGCACTCTACAATTTATTGGGGGCATTGCTGTGGGCACTCTGCAATTTATTGGGGGCATTGCTGTGGGCACTCTGCAATTGATTGGGGGCATTGCTGTGCCACTCTGCAATTGATTGGGGGCATTGCTGTGGGCACTCTGCAATTGATTGGGGGCATTGCTGTGGCACTCTGCAATTGATTGGGGCATTGCTGTGGCACTCTGCAATTGATTGGGGGCACGCTGGTCACTCTGCATTGACGTCCCCCCCCCCCCCCCGCTCAGTCTAAAGGTTTGCGCTCAGAATTTTTTTTATTTGCTCAGCACAGTAAAAAATTAGAGGGAACATTGGTTTCTATACAATCTGGTAATTGAACTGTGAATAAGGTGGTGGCTAGTGTTGAGCGAACACGGACTGTATTATTCGTTTTCGTACCGAATAATTGGATTTTTTGTACCCGAACACGGACACGGACACTTTACTGTATGTTCGGGTAAAAATCCGTGTTCGGTCGTTTTATTTCCGGGTTTTGCATGCTTTGGCGCTCTTTTCATGGCGGGCTTTCAACAGCCAATCAACAATCGTTTAACTGGTGTGCCTTAAGCCATCCCAGCCATGCCTGCAAATGTCTCAGTAGCTGTGATTGGCCGTCTGAATCATGTGACCAAGTCTTTATAAGTTCCAGGCAGCCGCAGCGTCTTCATTCTGCTGCTTAGATCAGGGACAGAGCACACATCAACGTGCTGGCTGCTGATTAGGGAAAGACAGGCAGGAAAAAACCATTTGTGTCCGGATAGAATTGAGGGACAGGTCGGAGTGTTTAGGCAGGGCGAGTTGTAGGCATTTTAGGGATAGAGTCTGCTGAATTATAGGGTCAGTGTCTTCTACAAACTACAATCGATATTGCTGTGTGGGGGGTGGGGTCTGCACTCAATCCTGATCTACGATCTCTTCTCAATCCTGTTAGGGAGAGGCTGCTGCTGAATTTTAGGGTCAGAGTGTTCTACAAACTACAATCGATATTGCTGTGTGGGGTCTGCACTTAGTCCCGATCTACGATCTCTTCTCAATCCTGTTAGGGAGAGGCTGCTGCTGAATTTTAGGGAAACTGTGTTCTACAAACTACAATCGATATTGCTGTGTGGTGTGGGATAGGAGATAGGCAGGTGTCAGTGATCCACATCCATTTTTCTGTGTGTGAGCTGCAGTGAACACAATCTTTTTGGGCTGCAGTGAACACAATCTTTTTGGGGTGCAGTGAACAACGTCCTTTTTGGGGTGCAGTGAACAAAATCTTTTTGGGGTGCAGTGAACATCCTTTTTGGGGTGCAGTGAACACAATCTTTTTGGGGTGCAGTGAACAAAATCCTTTGTGGGGTGCAGTGAACACAATCTTTGTGGGGTGCAGTGAACACAATCTTTTTGGGGTGCAGTGAACAACATCCTTTTTGGGGTGCAGTGAACACAATCTTTGTGGGGTGCAGTGAACACAATCTTTTTGGGGTGCAGTGAACAAAATCCTTTTTGGGGTGCAGTGAACACAATCTTTGTGGGGTGCAGTGAACACAATCTTTTTGGGGTGGAGTGAACAAAATCCTTTTTGGGGTGCAGTGAACAACATCCTTTTTGGGGTGCAGTGAACAAAATCCTTTTTGGGGTGCAGTGAACACAATCTTTTTGGGGTGCAGTGAACAAAATCCTTTGTGGGGTGCAGTGAACACAATCTTTTTGGGGTGCAGTGAACAAATTCCTTTTTGGGGTGCAGTGAACAACATCCTTTTTGGGGTGCAGTGAACAAAATCCTTTTTGGGGTGCAGTGAACACAATCTTTTTGGGGTGCAGTGAACAAAATCCTTTGTGGGGTGCAGTGAACACAATCTTTTTGGGGTACAGTGAACAGAATCTTTGTGGGGTGCAGTGAACACAATCTTTGGGGGGTACAGTGAACACAATCTTTTTGGGGTGCAGTGAACAAAATCCTTTTTGGGGTGCAGTGAACACAATCTTTGTGGGGTGCAGTGAACACAATCTTTTTGGGGTGGAGTGAACAAAATCCTTTTTGGGGTGCAGTGAACAACATCTTTTTTGGGGTGCAGTGAACACAATCTTTTTGGGGTGCAGTGAACACAATCTTTTTGGGGTGCAGTGAACAAAATCCTTTGTGGGGTGCAGTGAACACAATCTTTGTGGGGTGCAGTGAACACAATCTTTTTGGGGTGCAGTGAACAAAATCCTTTTTGGGGTGCAGTGAACACAATCTTTTTGGGGTGCAGTGAACAAAATCCTTTGTGGGGTGCAGTGAACACAATCTTTGTGGGGTACAGTGAACAGAATCTTTGTGGGGTGCAGTGAACACAATCTTTGGGGGGTACAGTGAACACAATCTTTTTGGGGTGCAGTGAACACAATCTTTGGGGGGTACAGTGAACACAATCTTTTTGGGGTGCAGTGAACAAAATCCTTTGTGGGGTGCAGTGAACACAATCTTTGTGGGGTGCAGTGAACACAATCTTTTTGGGGTGCAGTGAACAAAATCCTTTTTGGGGTGCAGTGAGCAACATCCTTTTTGGAGTGCAGTGAACACAATCTTTTTGGGGTGCAGTGAACAAAATCCTTTGTGGGGTGCAGTGAACACAATCTTTGTGGGGTACAGGGAACAGAATCTTTGTGGGGTGCAGTGAACACAATCTTTGGGGGGTACAGTGAACACAATCTTTTTGGGGTGCAGTGAACAAAATCCTTTTAGGGTGCAGTGAACACAATCTTTGTGGGGTGCAGTGAACAAAATCCTTTTTGAGGTGCAGTGAACACAATCTTTGTGGGGTGCAGTGAACACAATCTTTGTGGGGTACAGTGAACACAATCTCATACTTCTGAAGATTTGAGGGTGCTGCCTGTTCCATACTCCTCCTCCTACTGCTCAACCATCCTTTTAGGGGTACAAACAATAGTAATTGGGGCCTAGTGTGGTGGTGTACGTGTGAGATACATACACTTTCTTTTTGATCATATTTTCTATTCCGCTATTCAATTAAAACCTTTGGGGATCAATTAAATTGCGTGATAGTCTGTGTCGGTACGTGTGAGATCCACCTTTCCAAGTTTTTGGGGTTCATCTCATACTTCTGAAGATTTGAGGGTGCTGCCTGTTCCATACTCCTCCTCCTACTGCTCAACCATCCTTTTAGGGGTACAAACAATAGTAATTGGGGCCTAGTGTGGTGGTGTACGTGTGAGATACATACACTTTCTTTTTGATCATATTTTCTATTCCACTATTCAATTAAATCCTTTGGGGATCAATTAAATTGCGTGATAGTCTGTGTCGGTACGTGTGAGATCCACCTTTCCAAGTTTTTGGGGTTCATCTCATACTTCTGAAGATTTGAGGGTGCTGCCTGTTCCATACTCCTCCTCCTACTCTTCAACCATCCTTTTAGGGGTACAAACAATAGTAATTGGGGCCTAGTGTGGTGGTGTACGTGTGAGATACATACACTTTCTTTTTGATCATATTTTCTATTCCGCTATTCAATTAAAACCTTTGGGGATCAATTAAATTGCGTGATAGTCTGTGTCGGTACGTGTGAGATCCACCTTTCCAAGTTTTTGGGGTTCATCTCATACTTCTGAAGATTTGAGGGTGCTGCCTGTTCCATACTCCTCCTCCTACTCCTCAACCATCCTTTTAGGGGTACAAACAATAGTAATTGGGGCCTAGTGTGGTGGTGTACGTGTGAGATACATACACTTTCTTTTTGATCATATTTTCTATTCCGCTATTCAATTAAAACCTTTGGGGATCAATTAAATTGCGTGATAGTCTGTGTCGGTACGTGTGAGATCCACCTTTCCAAGTTTTTGGGGTTCATCTCATACTTCTGAAGATTTGAGGGTGCTGCCTGTTCCATACTCCTCCTCCTACTCCTCAACCATCCTTTTAGGGGTACAAACAATAGTAATTGGGGCCTAGTGTGGTGGTGTACGTGTGAGATACATACACTTTCTTTTTGATCATATTTTCTATTCCGCTATTCAATTAAAACCTTTGGGGATCAATTAAATTGCGTGATAGTCTGTGTCGGTACGTGTGAGATCCACCTTTCCAAGTTTTTGGGGTTCATCTCATACTTCTGAAGATTTGAGGGTGCTGCCTGTTCCATACTCCTCCTCCTACTCCTCAACCATCCTTTTAGGGGTACAAACAATAGTAATTGGGGCCTAGTGTGGTGGTGTACGTGTGAGATACATATACTTTCTTTTTGATCATATTTTCTATTCCGCTATTCAATTAAAACCTTTGGGGATCAATTAAATTGCGTGATAGTCTGTGTCGGTACATGTGAGATCCACCTTTCCAAGTTTTTGGGGTTCATCTCATACTTCTGAAGATTTGAGGGTGCTGCCTGTTCCATACTCCTCCTCCTACTCCTCAACCATCCTTTTAGGGGTACAAACAATAGTAATTGGGGCCTAGTGTGGTGGTGTACGTGTGAGATACATACACTTTCTTTTTGATCATATTTTCTATTCCGCTATTCAATTAAAACCTTTGGGGATCAATTAAATTGCGTGATAGTCTGTGTCGGTACGTGTGAGATCCACCTTTCCAAGTTTTTGGGGTTCATCTCATACTTCTGAAGATTTGAGGGTGCTGCCTGTTCCATACTCCTCCTCCTACTCCTCAACCATCCTTTTAGGGGTACAAACAATAGTAATTGGGGCCTAGTGTGGTGGTGTACGTGTGAGATACATACACTTTCTTTTTGATCATATTTTCTATTCCGCTATTCAATTAAAACCTTTGGGGATCAATTAAATTGCGTGATAGTCTTTGTCGGTACGTGTGATATCCACCTTTCCAAGTTTTTGGGGTTCATCTCATACTTCTGAAGATTTGAGGGTGCTGCCTGTTCCATACTCCTTCTCCTACTCCTCAACCATCCTTTTAGGGGTACAAACAATAGTAATTGGGGCCTAGTGTGGTGGTGTACGTGTGAGATACATACACTTTCTTTTTGATCATATTTTCTATTCCGCTATTCAATTAAAACCTTTGGGGATCAATTAAATTGCGTGATAGTCTGTGTCGGTACGTGTGAGATCCACCTTTCCAAGTTTTTGGGGTTCATCTCATACTTCTGAAGATTTGAGGGTGCTGCCTGTTCCATACTCCTCCTCCTACTGCTCAACCATCCTTTTAGGGGTACAAACAATAGTAATTGGGGCCTAGTGTGGTGGTGTACGTGCGAGATACATACACTTTTTTTGATCATATTTCCTATTCCGCTATTCAATAAAAACCTTTGAGGATCAATTGAATTGCGGGATAGTCTGTGTCGGTACGTGTGAGATCCACCTTTCCAAGTTTTTGAGGTTCATCTCATACTTCTGAAGATTTGAGGGTGCTGTCTGTTCCATACTCCTCCTACTCCTCATCCATCCTTTTACAATAGTAATTGGGGCCTAGTGTGGTTTTGTACGTGCGAGATACATACACTTTTTTGGATCATATTTCCTATTCCGCTATTCAATAAAAACCTTTCTAGGGCAAGATCTTAAATTACAGAAATATGAGGAGACCGTCAAATAAGGGCCGTGGCCTGGGTCGTGGTGCTGCTGGTAGAGCTCCTGTTGCAAGGAGAGGACGTGGTCGATCTGTGCCAGCTACACGCACAAGTGAAACACCTTCCTCAAGTGTGAGTAGGCGACAGAACCTGCATCAGTATTTGGTAGGGCATCATACGCCCCTAGAAGTGATGAGGCCAGAACAAGTGGAGGTGATAGTAGATTGGTTTGCTGCTGACAGTGCCTCCAGTTCCTTCACATTGTCTCCCACCCAGTCTACTGCAGAAAGGTCACAGTTGGCACCTGCAGCCGATGTCCAACCGTCTTTCACCTCACCCCCTTGCAAATCAGGCAAGCAGTCTGAGCCCCAAGCCATACAGCAGTCTCTTCTTCTTTTTGATGACTCTGTCAGCAGGGTTTCCCAGGGCCATCCACCTAGCCCTGCCCCAGAAGTGGAAGAGATTGAGTGCAGCGATGCCCAACCACTTATTTCTCAAGATGAGTACATGCAAGGATCATCGCAGCACGTCTCCGATGATGACGAAACGCAGGTGCCAACTGCTGCGGCATTCAGCATTGTGGAGACCGACAAGGAGGGCAGGAGTGAAGACTGGGTGGAAGATGATGTGGAGGACGATGAGGTCCTCGACCCCACATGGAATGAACGTCATGCAGGTGACCTGAGTAGTTTGGAGGAAGAGGCGGTGGTCGCACAGAGCCACCAGCACAGCAGAAAAGGGAGCAGGGTGCAGAAGCGGAGCGGCCGTGCCCTAGACACTACGCCCGCTACTGCCCAACGCAGCAAGGGAACGAGCGCACCAAAGTCAGCTCAAAGGAGTTCTCTAGCGTGGAAGCGTGCTGATGTGCTGATGACAGGACACGAGTGGTTTGCACCCTGTGCAATCAGAGCTTGAAGCGAGGCATAAACCTTCTCAACCTGAGCACAACCTGCATGATCAGGCATCTAAGTGCAAAGCACGAGCTGCAGTGGAGTACACACCTTCAAAACCAAGAAACGTCTCTGGCTCATCCTGCTTCCTCTTCTGCTGCAGTCTCGGCCGCTCCAGCCACATCTGTAGTGATACCGGCACCTGCCACCCCGCAAACAGACGATCTGTCAGCAACACCACCACCTGGGTCACCAACAACCATCTCCACAATGTCCCGTGGAAGCGTTCAGCTTTCCATCTCCCAAACACTTGAGAGGAAGAGGAAGTACCCCCCTACCCACCCGCGATCCCTGGCCCTGAATGCCAGCATTTCAAAATTATTGGCCTTTGAAATGCTGTCATTCCGTCTGGTGGAGACGCACAGTTTTAAAAACCTTATGTCGGTGGCTGTCCCACAGTACGTCGTGCCCAGCCGCCACTACTTTTCCAGGCAAGCCATCCCTTCCCTGCACAACCAAGTGGGGGAAAAAATCAGGTGTGCACTGCGCAACGCCATCTGTGCCAAGGTCCACCTAACTACCGATACGTGGACCAGTAAGCACGGTCAGGGGCGTTATATCTCCCTAACGGCACACTGGGTAAATGTAGTGGCGGATGAGCCTGAGGCGGATAGCAATTTGGCGCATGTCCTTCCACCACCGAGGATTGCAGGGCGCTTCAGTTTGCCTCCTGTTCCTAACTCCTCCTACTCCGCTTCCTCATCCTCTACCGCCTCCTCATCCGGACAGCGTAACACCTTCACCACCAACTTCAGCACGGCCAGGGGTAAACGACAGCAGGCAGTTTTACAACTTGCCTGTTTGGGGGACAAACCACACACCGCGCAGGAGTTGTGGAGGAGCATGGAACAGCAGACAAATGAGTGGTTGCTGCCAGCGAGCCTCAAGCCCGGCCTGGTGGTGTGCGATAACGGGAGAAATCTCATAGCAGCTCTGGGCCTAGCCGGTTTGACGCACATCCCTTGCCTGGCGCATGTGCTGAATTTGGTGGTGCAGAGGTTCCTTAAAAACTACCCCGATATGTCAGAGCTGCTGCAGAAAGTGCGGGCCGTTTGTGCGCACTTTCGGCGTTCTCACCCTGCTGCTGCTCGCCTGGCAGCGCTGCAGCGTAACTTCGGCCTTCCCGCTCACCGCCTCATATGTGACGTGCCCACAAGGTGGAACTCCACCTTGCACATGCTGGAAAGACTGTGCGAGCAGCAGCAGGCCATAGTGGAGTTTCAGCTGCAGCACGCACGCGTGAGTCGCTCTGCGGAACAGCACCACTTCACCACCAATAACTGGGCCTCCATGCGAGACCTGTGTGCCTTGTTGCGCTGTTTTGAGTACTCCACCAACATGGCCAGTGGCAATGACGCCGTTCTCAGCTTAACTATCCCACTTCTATGCCTCCTTGAAAAAACAATTCGGGCGATGATGGAAGAGGATGTGGCACAGGATGAGGAGGAGGAGGAGGATGAAGAGGTAACATTTCCAAGGTTTTCAGGGCAGTCATTCGCAAGGGGCTCCGAGGGTGGGTTCCTGCACACACAAACGCCAGGGACACAATTGTCCAGCAGGGGCACAGTTCTGGAGGATGAGGAGGATGAGGAGGAGGAGGAGCTGGAGGAGGAGATGGAACCATGTTCACAGCAGGGTGGCACCCAGGCCAGCTCATGGCCATCACTGGTGCGTGGCTGGGGGGATACAGAGGACACGGACGATACACCTCCCACAGAGGACAGCCTTTCGTTGCCTCTGGGCAGCCTGGCATACATGAGCGATTACATGCTGCAGTGTCTCCACAACGACCGCTGAGTTGCCCACATTCTAACTTGTGCTGATTACTGGGTGGCCACGCTGCTGGATCCCCGTTACAAGGACAACGTACCGTCCTTAATTCACTCACTGGAGCGCGATCGCAAGATGCGCGAGTACAAGCGCACGCTGGTAGACGCCATGCTGCTGGCATTCCCATCTGACAGCGGGGCCGCAGTGGAAGCACAAGGCAGAGGAGGAGGAGGAGGAGGTCGCCAACGCAACCAGGGCACCGCCAGCACCTCAGAAGGCAGGGTTAGCATGGCCAAAATGTGGAAAAGCTTTGTCAGCACGCCACAACAAACAGCAGCACCAGCAGCTCAGATGGAACGTCTTAGCAGGAGGCAGCATTTTACCAACATGGTGGAGCAGTATGTGTGCACACGCCTACATGTAGTGAATGAGGGGTCTGCCCCCTTCAACTTCTGGGTCTCCAAATTGGGCACATGGCCTGAGCTTGCCCTTTACGCCTTGGAGGTGCTGGCGTGCCCTGCAGCCAGTGTATTATCTGAACGGGTATTTAGCACGGCTGGGGGCGTTATAACAGACAAGCGCAGCCGCCTGTCCAGAGACAATGTGGACAAGCTCACGTTCATTAAAATGAACCAGGCATGGATCCCACGGGACTTTTCCGTACCTTGTGCAGAATAGCAATGGATACCGACCTTACCCACCCATTGTTCCATTTTTGCTCTTTCTCACTCTTTTGGGGTGTACCCTCATTTAAAATTTGTGAAAAGAAGCAGTGTTGGCTACCTCGTCCTCCTCCTCAGGGCCAGATTAACGTGGGGCTATTGGAGCTGCAGCTCCAGGCCCCTACCTTTTATATAGGCCCCGGGTTTGCCATATTCACTGTTACCGCTCTTCTGTCACTTGTAAACACAGAAGTCTGGCTTCTATGCTCGCTTCCCCAGGCAGCACCCTCAGAACCTCCCCACACAGCGCGAAGGCCGGACAAGGAGGGACAGTTGCCGATGCATGGATGTGTTTATGGGCTTCAGAGACAGCATCCCATGTTGAATTAGGCATGCATGGCTGCACCCTTCCTCCTCTGGGTGCATGGCAAGGCACGGCCCTTAAGGCCCTTCAAAATCCTCAGCACCAAGCCCATGATGCTCTTAATCGGGCCCTGGTCCTCCTCCACCGCCGCTTCCACCTACACCACCCATAGGTGTGCGCAGCCTATTGCATTAAGGTGTGCACCCCAAAGTTGAAATACACATGCATGTGTTTGCCAGCAGGGAGAGTAATGTATCGGGGCCATGTACCTGTAGGCAAAGAGAAATAGAGCAGAGCAGGTCCGAGGGAGATCTTTCCCATCTCCTCACTGGCAATGCTATGTGCCCTAGGTGATTAGGGTGTGCCCAGGCACACCCGGCACACCCTGTGCGCATGCCTATGTCACCGCCACATCCACCACCACCTCAACCTCCCTCCTACTCCATATGGGCCTCGTCCTTCAGAGATGAAGAAGAACATTGTTTTATTTTTCTTTTTTTTTTATGTTGTTTTAAGTTATTTCCCTATCCACATTTGTTTGCAGAGCACTTGCCATGCTCTTAATTACGTTTTGCTGCCATTTGCCGCACTCTAGCCCTTTCCTTTGGTGTTTTACAGCCATTTTAGTGCCTTAAAGTTCGGGTCCCCATTGACTTCAATGGGGTTCGGTGTCCGGGAAAAGTTCGGTAAAAGTCCGGGACACGGACCCGGACTTTTTTTTAAAGTTCGGCCGAATCCGTCGAACATGGACATCTAGGTGTCCGCTCAACCCTAGTGGTGGCTCATCTTTTTGCTTGTCTCTGTCATTTGGGACTGCTTTGGATGGTTTAAAATTATTTGCTTTTCTATCTGGTAAGCAGCCTGTGATGGTGGTGGCTTTTATTAACACCTTCCTTTCCTGATACACACGGGAGTTGTTTTTCCATACCCTCAATATACAGTATTACACTATGTCTTTGCATTTGTTTTTCATCCCAATATTCATCTAACTGTGATCCTGGGACGGATATCACTGGGACCGGACCTGCTCACAGGGGATAGGTGACCATTTCCAGGGACATCCGGATTTGGGATACAAGCACTTATCTACTTATATTCTGGTAAGCAGGGATTTCTGACAACGGCCCTGAGGGGGTCATAGCTATCAGAGTGATCTTACATGCTCAATATACCTGCACTATCTGGTAATTAAACTGTGAACAAGGTGGTGTCCTGTCTGCTGGCTTGTCTCTGTTATTCAGGATTGCTCTAGATATTTTCTGCTTTGTTTTACCTTTCATCTGGTAAGCAGCCTGTGATGGTGGTGGTTTCTATGAGCACTTTTCTTTCCTGAAGCACACGGGAGTTGCATATTTATATTTTCATTATACAGTATCACGCTATGTATTTTTATTTATTTATTACTACAATATCCATTAAATTGTGATCCTGGGACGGATATCGCCGAGGAGGATTTCTTTATAGAATTTCATCTGGCTTGTATAGATACACGCAAGGCCCATTATACTGCTACATCTGGTAAGCAGTAACTTCATACATTGTTTACAGGATCTTCGCTTGAATTTCTGGACCTTTATTTGATCCGATATTCATATATCAATCACTGATTTTTGGGACTTATTTTGGACTCAATCTTATTTATATTTTGTGTCACTTAGCGCAGCTTCCTCTATCTACTGTTTTTTTTGATGTTTGTCATATATTAAGTTGCTGCTACCTGTTATATTGATATTTAGCGCAGTTTCTTCCCCCCTTTTTTCTAAAAATTAAGTTTTCCCTTTCTAGCCCACAAGCCTTGTTAAAGGCTCGTTTAAGGACCTTGTTGCTGTATCCCCGGACGTTGACGAAGAGAATCTGCCTCCCTTTTAAAATCTGCTTCTTTAGTGCAAATCCTGCGTAATCTAAGGTACTGGGAATAGGGAATACTCTGTACCAACGAGCGCGGATGACTGCTATTAAAATGGAGGATTGTGTTACCGGCTGTGTTTTTCCGTTACAGTGTAGTGTAAATAGATCCATCGGGATCCAACACTACTTCTGTATCCAAAAACGGTATTTTGTTTTTGTTCCACTGCATCGTGAATTTTAGGTTAAAGGTGTTTTCACCTAGATGTAGCATAAAGGATTGTAACTCCTCCACAGAACCCGTCCACACCATAAGTACATCATCGATGTAGCGTCTCCAAAGGAGTATATGGTTGAGGAGGGGGTCGTTGGGTTCCCCCGCGAACAGGGTGTGCTCCCATCCCCCCAGGTACAGGTTGGCATACGATGGGGCACACGAAGTCCCCATCGCTACCCCCTGCACCTGGAGGAATGTATTGCCATTGAATGTAAAGATGTTGGAATATAAAATGTGGTTCAAGAGTTTCAAAAGAAACTCGGCCTTTGGCCAAAAGGAGCGCCCCTGTTCGCGGAGAAAGGTGGCCACGACTTCCAACCCCTTGGTATGGGGAATACTGGAGTAAAGTGCCTCGATGTCAATGGCTACTAGGATAGAATGACACGGAACAGTAAGTCCTTCCAGAATTTTTAGCAGTTCGATAGTATCTTTTAAATAGGAAGGCAATCTCGCCACATGTGGTCTCAATCGGTCATCCAAGTACTTGCTTGCTGTTTCAGATACACAGCCCATACCCGAGACTATCGGGTGTCCGGGGGGTGCAACAAGGTCCTTATGGACCTTAGGCAGGGCATAAAAGGTTGGGGTGATTGGCCATCTAGTAGATAAGTAGCCTAAAAGGTCCTGGTCGATGATTCCCTGGTCATAGGCGTCTCTGAGTAAGATGTTAAACTCATCAATTTTGTCTTGTATAAGGTCCGAAGGTATAGATACATACCAATCAGAGTTGGAAAGAATTTTGTTACACATAGTGACGTACTGATCACGAATCACGATCCATAATGACGACATTGCCCCCCTTGTCAGCCGGCTTAATGACAATGTCGTCGTTATGGATCAAGTGATCAAGTGCGCACTTTTGGGTTACACTAAGGTTATGTTTAGGCTGGGGGACCACTGATAAGGATTCGATGTCCTTCACAGACTGTCGGAGAAAAGCCCAAATAGCTGGGCATGTTTGGAGTTTAGGGAACGTTTTAGATTTGGCTCTATATTTATGTGGGCTGTCTTCCGGTAATGGTTCCTCATCAGATGAGGAGGATGACGTTGTGTCGTCATCGTCCCCTCTATATTTTTCGTTCTCGGTTAGGAGCTGCATGAGGATTTTCAAAGTTTTAAAATCTTGTATTTTGAAATCTTTGTAGATCTCATCTCTACCGGGTGTAAGATTCTGGTACCTCCGGTACCCTTAATCACCACTTTCTCTGTAATGCGTCCCACCTTTCTCTTCAGGTGGTACGCATATACCTTTAAGAACGATGATGTCACTGCTGAGCGCCGCAGAGCGGCTATTTCAACCGCCGGCGGTCTCACTCACATTGTTCGTTCAACCTGCCTTGTTATCCACATGCTTTCAAGCCTGTCTCTCGATCGGAACCTCCAGCTATTCCCTTTACCTGGAGGAGACCGGAACCTCGCTACTGATCCCTGTATCTAGCTACCGGATCATTCCTTATCTACTGGACCTCTCTAAACTACTAACATTACAAGTGATAAGTACCCCGCAGGGGAACCCTCCATAACCTTATTGCACTATCTACCTATGCACATTAAGGACTGTTACTACCTATCCATACTATCCTATCATCTGCACTGTTACATAGATTGCTAGCTCTTGAGCCTACTACCATCTATCATCTGCACTGCTGCATAGATTGCTAGCTCTCCTGTTACTACTATCTATCCTTGCACTGGGTTAGTCTATCCTGTATTTGTCATCTGCTGTCCTCACCACCTGTTAGCATACTCGATACTAACCTATCTGCATTCCTAAATACCATCTTGAACTCTCCTATACAAACCTATCAAGTGATTACCATCCTTGTCACTGTTCACACCTGTCCCTTCAGCACATCACCTTCATACTATCATATACATCCTATCACTCCAGGAACATCTCATTGAGTGTGTATATATCTGTATGTTGAAGCTGACAGGCCCACGGTGATGAGTCCTGGAGAGTTGGATCTGGTATTCAACACATCTCTACATGACTACTGAGTGGAGATTTTGCAGCTGCAAATCCAGCCTATACTAAAAACGCAGGAGCGTTACACCGGGGACCTTATCCTTCTCCTTATCATAAATGTACCTGAACGTCAGATTTCTGGCGAAGAGGTGCAGGTCTTTCACTAATTCGAACTTGTCCAAACCATTGGCCAGACAGAAGTTTAGCCCCAATGTTAATACTTCCTTTTCGATAGATGACAAGTCATAGGAGGACAGATTAATCACATCTAAGTCAAAATTGGTCAGCTTTGTTTGATGACATGTTGGTCCATTGGACCCAGTCTTCTGTCGCCCAGTGCAGGGGGCGGCAAAGGCGCCCCCTGCACTGGGGTAACCCCCAAAGGGGGCATCGCGTCTGGTTCAGAGGTTCCTAGTTCCCTATTGATGTTTTTTGGTGTGGCTCCCATGTGTGCGTACTGTGATGCATTGCTATTAGAGCTGAACATGGAGGTACGTGGAGGCTCATTACCGATGCCAGTCGCCCCCATTCCTCCTCTACTACTGCCAGAGTTTTGTTTAGGCTTGGGTGTAATTTCATGAGGAGATGCTACCCTTTTGCCAGGCTTGTTGGAAGGTGTTGGGTGTAGGTCAGTACCCAAACTTTTTTTGGGGGGACGACCCCTACCTGCTTTTCCCTTCACTGACGATGTATTTGATCTATGGGAAGAAGTTGCTGACGAGAGGGAGGTGTCGGACACAGATCTCGGCAACTCCGTCTCTTGAGCAGATCTATTCCTAGTTGGTCTACCCCCACGTGGCCATACGGATTTCTGCCATTTGTAGGTGTAGCCAACCGCAAATGCCAGTCGATCCTTGTGGTATTTGAAATCTTTTTTGACAATAAGGTTTGTATTAAATCTCTCCAGGTGTTGTATAAGGTCTTGTTCACGCCTGGTGTACTCTGTGTTTTGCAATGTAGGTTTTTTCTCCTGTAAGAGGGCAAGTTCTTTATCTACCTCCTTCAGGTCTGACCTATATTTGTCCCTAAGTAGCTCCATCATCCTGGCCGTACAAACTGTTAGGTTTTGCTCCCACAGTGTGCGGAATTGTATATCCGTGATCTCAAAGGATGGGAAAACCTGGATTCGTAGCCCTAATGGATTGATTTTGTCCCGTAAATATTTATCAAAGTATCGAATATGCCAACCAAGGCTTGACTTACGTTCTAGTAGTTTCTTGGTTTTTTGAAAATGGACATCCAAATTGATGTCTTGCTCAGTGTGGGAGATACACGTCTGTTCGAGGCTATCCAGGAATTTTTCCCATCCTACTCCGCTTAATTGAGCCATAATGATGGAGCCACCTAGATGTGACCACAGGTTAGTTCGTGCCTTACGGAAGGTTGTAAATTCTGTTGACAAAGAGAACACAGATAATGCCCAGCAGAATACACAATGTGACCCTCAGCCAAATATGCAAAAAAAGGGGGGGGGAAGGAAGGGGGGGGGGAGGAAGAGGGAAAAAGAAGGGAAACGAATACCACATACAGTGGAAAAAAGAGAGAAAAGACCATGGGAGAATGAAAGAAAGGGGAGGAAACAAGAAACGAAAAAGAAATTAGAGAGTCTCAGAGCATGAAAAAAAGGAAGAAAAGACGCCCGTCCGTCACTGTGTGTTGTTGTATACCCCTATGCTGTCAAACCTAGTGACTGCATGGAAAACAACTCACAGTGTTGGGTCAGTTAGAGTGCCTCGAAATATGTATAAATACATATGGCTCATAAATGCTAGCATATAATGGTATAATGGTATAATGGTATAATGGTCTATACCCCACCTGGACATTGGGTTGGGACAGGGGGTTAATTTAGCAATTAAAGGTAACCAATAATAAAGACAAAATCTGGGAAAAAATCAGGTTTAAAATCATCATATTTAGGGGCATAGGTTACTAGAAGAGATAGGGTTTTCCACCCTTATAATTGAATGACAAAATGGGATGTAGCCTATGTCCTGACAAAAAGTCCTCATCCCTGTTTGAGAAATTGAGATAAAAATGTGTTCCACATCAGTGATCCCAGAATCCACTGATGATAGGAAAGAGGGTTGGGACTATAACGGACTAGTTTGTCAGAAGTATGTAGGTAAGCAAGAAAAGATCAAAAGGGTAAAAGTTAACAATGTTTATTCAAAAAGATATAAAAGTCGACATATAGAACATGGAAAATAGTGAAATGATTACAACATAATTCACATATCATGGTGGTAGTAGTCAGACGGGTGATAACTTGTTCTATGCATTTCGCGGGATTGCTCCAGCTTCATCAGGAACTATAGCGTTAAAGATTCACCCCTTTTACAGAGCCAAGACTACATTTAGACCTTGAAGATGTATTCGGGAAAAAAAGGGAAAATATGTCAGCACATAATGTAATAATGGAAGCAATCCATAATCATACAATATGTCTTGTAATGTAACCATACATATAACAAATAATGAAAAAACGAAAAAACACAATGCTTACCACACTTATAAATATTGTGCCAAGTACATAGTTAAATTGGACCTCGGATTGCGTCTCCCATCAGCCTGCCTCATGGCTCCAAACCAAACAGTCCCAGGTGGGCCCCTAGGGGTCCTACCGAGGAGGTGGTTGTGAGGTATAGATTGGGCCAGTCTTATATAGGTGCCACCAGATCGCAAAAAATATATATATATATTGTATGACTTTAGAATGTCATCCAAAAGTATTATAGAAAAAGGTAAAGGTCGCATATTGCGTCAGGGCTAGTTAGGCCCAATGGGTTGTATAGGACATATACTGCTGAACTCTGGGATATGAAATCAGAATTGAGACTATGAAAAGACTGGACCGTGAGTCTGGATCATACACTTGGAGTGTGAAACCAGAGAAACAACCTTCAAACGGAAAGGTTTTGTTATGATACATATATATGAATAAATGGTCACAAAAATCTATAGGGAGGAGCCACCAAAATTTGGGTCCCCGGGGAAGCCAGAGTTCAGGAGTGGTCTAGTATTGAGAGAGAGAGATCCCCATATAATGGGGGCTTGAGTGTCCTACCTTGTTACTAGCAAAGCCGCAGGTCGGGAGAGCCGCCATGACACAGCCTCCCGCATCCGCGGCTTAAGACTGGTCCCACCGGAAATGACGCATGTCCGCTAGCGTCACTTCCGGCGCGGGCGCCATTTTGTCGGATGTCTGCCGCTAGAGGTCAGAAGACCTCCAAGGTTAGACAACCGTACTGGCCAGTCAGCCAGAGGGGGCCGATACGAGTACCGCCCCCTGCTTGGCGCCCAAATCTACACCAAGGAGGAGCCAAGGGCGGCAGGGGCGCAATCCGGATCCATAACAATGATGCTTGAAACAGCTACAATAACAATGACAAGAAATATATCATAGCAAATATTAATAATACAATCAGTAAAACCCAACAGCTTTATCATCACATACTTAGGACAAACCTAGCAAAAACATACATGTCCTACTGAGGATCCCAAGTGAACGCCAATCGGGCAGCTCATATCTGGAATGAGAAGAACAAGGGAAAAAGAACACAAAAGACAACAAGGGATAGAGTGGAAAGGAATGGAGAAGGGAACTGGGGTGGAAGGTTGGAAGGGAAAAAAAAAAAAAAAACCTGTATGGGGTTTGCGACAGGTGAGTATCCTTGCGACTGGTGAGTACCTTGCGACGGGTGAGTATCCTTGCAACTGGTGAGTATCCTTGCAACTGGTGAATATCCTTGCACTGGTGAGTATCCTTGCGACTGGTGAAGTAACTTGCGACTGGTGAGTATCTTGCGACTGGAAGTATCTTTGCGACTGGTGAGTGTCCTTGTGACTGGTGAGTATCTTTGCGACTGGTGAGTATCCTTGCGACTGGTGAGTATCTTGCGACTGGTGAGTATCCTTGCGACTGGTGAAGTAGCTTGCGACTGGTGAGTATCTTTGCGACTGGTGAGTATCCTTGCGACTGGTGAGTATCCTTGCGACTGGTGAGGATCCTTGCGACTGGTGAGGATCCTTGCGACTGGTGAGTATCTAGTGACTGGTGAGGGTATTAGCGACTGGTGGGTACCCCAGGTTTTGTACCAGGGAAGTTAGAGGTAGTGTAGGTAAGGAAGAGCAGGTCGTTAATATTATCCCCATAGAGTAGTGGGTAATAATGTCCGACAGGATTGGGGATGCCACTCAGTGCACTTCTTGCGGCATGTATGCGTTCCTTGATGAAACAATCGAGGACGAATACTGCTGTGCAAGATGTGAGCGACTTGTTGCTCTGGAAGCCCACATCGTGGATCTAGAGAACACAGTGACAAGACTGCGTGGCATCTACAACCTGAAAGGGAGCTTGGACATTACCCATCAGGCGCTGGCAGGGGTCAGCATAGAGGAGGGAGGAATAGAGGAGACGCAAGCAGCAGAGGTACGCAGCTGGGTGACCGTTAGGAATGTTAGGGGGAGGAGATTCAGGGAGGCCAATCCTGAGTTGGTAGACCCTAACATGTTTGCCGAGTTGCAGGTTGAGGGGGATATCAACTCAGGGGTGGCAGTGCTGGAGCATGCGCCCTCCCCCAGCTGCCAGGGGAGGGACGGCTCCAGGAAGAAGGGGGGCCGTAACGCAGGAAAGGTTAGACAGGTTGTGGTAGTTGGGGACTCAATTATCAAGAGGACAGAGAGGGAAATCTGTAAAAAAGATCGCGTGAACCGAACAGTTTGTTGTTTACCGGG
This sequence comes from Pelophylax lessonae, assembly GCF_965119305.1. Classification (NCBI taxonomy): domain Eukaryota; kingdom Metazoa; phylum Chordata; class Amphibia; order Anura; family Ranidae; genus Pelophylax; species Pelophylax lessonae. The sequence goes on along the minus strand of NC_138770.1, from coordinate 479,473,043 downwards.
CGCCCGAGTTCGGCACATCGCAGATCTGGCAGACAGATTGTTGGGCGGGGCTGGGGATGACCCAGCGGTCATGGTGCATGTGGGCACTAATGACAAAGTTAAAGGTAGGTGGAGGATCCTTAAGAACGATTTCAGGGACTTAGGTAATAGATTGAGGAAAAGGACCTCCAAGGTGGTTTTCTCTGAAATACTGCCGGTACCTCGAGCCACACAGGAGAGGCAGAAGGAGCTTAGGGAAGTTAACAAGTGGCTGAGGAATTGGTGTAGGAAGGAGGGGTTTGGGTTCCTGGAGAACTGGGCTGACTTCTCAGTCGGCTACCGGCTCTTTAGTAAGGATGGGCTGCACCTTAATGGGGACGGTACAGCTCTTTTGGGGAGAAAGATGGCCACCGAGTTGGAGGGGCTTTTAAACTAGGAGACGGGGGGGAGGGCTCAGAAATAGAATCAGTCAGGAGGGAGCAGAGGACTGAAGGCAGTTGTAGGGTCAACAGCGACAGTAGGTCAACAACATCAATTGGCGGGTCTGTGCGGGAGAACAGCAGACCAAACAGAAATAAACAAAACCGCCAATCACGTTTAACTTCCGTAAAACTAAGAGGGGTATATGCTAATGCCAGGAGCCTAGCTAATAAGATGGATGAGTTGGAAATGTTAGTACATGAGGAAGACATAGACCTTGTGGGAATAACGGAGACTTGGTTCGACCCCTCACATGACTGGCTGGCCAATATCCAAGGGTATTCGGTGTACCGGAAGGACAGGGTTGGTAAAAGAGGGGGAGGGGTATGTCTCTATGTCAAGAACAATATAAAGGTGCTAGAAAGGAGTGACATTACGGATGGGATGAGCATGGATTTAGAATCTGTGTGGGTTGAACTCGATAGGGAAGAAGATAAGGGAAAAGTAGTTGTGGGGGTTTGCTATAGGCCACCTAACCAAGGGGAGGAGGTAGAGCTGGAATTTTTAGCACTAATAGGTAAAGCGGCAAAACTAGGATCAGTCATCATGTTGGGGGACTTCAATTATCCCGACATTGACTGGGAAGAGGGGACTGCACACTCGCATAAGGCCCGGCTATTCACGGAAACCTTACAGGATAACTACATGTCGCAGTTGGTGGATTCCCCTACTAGAGAGAATGCTATCCTGGATCTATTGATCACTAATGACCCAGACATAATCTCGGAGGTAGGAGTCCAGGACAACCTGGGCTCTAGCGATCACAGGATGATCACATTTAGTATAAATAACAATATAAAAAGGCAAGTGGGGAACATAAGAACCCTAAACTTCAGAAGGGCAGACTTTCCAAAATTGTACTCATTGATGGAAAGGGTAAACTGGGACCAAACCCTGGGATCACTGACCACAGAGGAAAAATGGGAATGCTTTAGAACAATATTAAGCAAAGGCATCTTGCAGTGCATTCCTATGGGGAATAAATTTAGAAGAGACAAAGCCAAACCTGGCTGGCTAAACCGTAGCGTTAAAAAACTTATTAGGGGAAAAAAATTGGCCTTCAAGAAATATAAATCAGAGGGCACAGTATCGGCCTTCCAGCAATACAAGGAGGAAAATAAGAAGTGTAAACACGAAATCAAGATGGCTAAAATCAACTTTGAGAGACAAATAGCGGAGGATAGTAAAAAAAACCCAAAGAAATTCTTTAAATATATCAACAGCAAAAAAACTAGGGCAGAGCATATTGCACACATAATTAACGATGATGGGAGGATGGTTACAGAGGACACTGAAAAAGCAACCGTGCTGAATTCTTTTTTCTCGTCAGTCTTTACGCAGGAAAAGGAAGGGTACACTGACCATGACTGTATGGTTAGTAGTAATACACAGGACTTGCCACTATGGCTAACAGAGGGGGAAATCAGGGAAAGACTGGATAAACTTAACACAAACAAATCACCAGGCCCGGATGGCGTACATCCGAGAGTGCTCAAGGAACTCAGTATGGTTATATCTAGACCACTGTTCCTGATCTTTGCTGACAGTATTAGGACAGGAGATGTACCAGGGGATTGGAGGAAGGCTAACGTGATTCCGATATTCAAAAAGGGCCAGAGACATATCCCGGGAAATTATAGGCCTGTCAGTCTGACATCAATAATATGTAAACTTTTGGAGGGGATGATAAGGGACTATAGCGTAGAGTATGCTAAAGACAACAACATCATCAGTAGTAACCAGCACGGGTTTACAAATGGGCGTTCTTGTCAAACCAATCTCTTAGCATTCTACGAGGAAGTGAGCTGTGAGCTAGATAGGGGGAGACCAGTGGATGTGGTGTACTTGGATTTCGCTAAGGCGTTTGATACAGTTCCCCACAAGCGCTTAATTTATAAAATAAGGTCTGCAGGTATCGACAGCAGGGTTTGCTCTTGGATACGGAATTGGCTAAAAGGCCGTGTCCAAAGGGTAGTAATAAACAGCGCATACTCAGACTGGTCTGAGGTAGTAAGCGGGGTGCCCCAGGGCTCAGTCCTGGGACCAACCTTGTTCAATTTATTCATAAACAGCATTGAGGAAGGGATCAGTAGTTCGTTATCAGTTTTTGCAGATGACACAAAATTGGCCAGGGCAATAACTGCACAGCATGAAGCAGATATCCTACAGAATGACCTGGACAAAATTACGGAGTGGGCAACGACATGGCAAATGAGGTTTAATGTGGAGAAGTGTAAGGTTTTGCACTTGGGGACCAAAAACATAAAAACACAATACACGTTAGGAGGGGAACCCTTGGGGGAATCAAAAATGGAGAAAGATCTGGGAGTCTTAGTTGATGATAGATTAGGCAACAGCATACAATGCCAAGCGGCAGCTTCCAAAGCCAACAGAATATTAGCATGCATAAAGAAAGGGATGTATTCCAGAGATAAGACTATAATCCTTCCACTTTATAAAACTCTGGTCCGACCGCATCTGGAGTATTCTGTCCAGTTCTGGTCGCCAGTCCTCAGGAGGGATGTGTTGGAGCTGGAGAAAGTCCAGAGAAGGGCAACTAAACTGATTATGGGGTTGGAGGACCTTACCTATGAAGAGCGGCTGCAATCGCTCGATTTATTTTCCCTGGAGAAAAGACGTCTGAGAGGGGACATGATAGCAATTTATAAATATCTTAATGGGGATCTCAGCTTAGAAGAAAAGCTGTTCATTCGAAGGAATTGCATGAGGACTCGAGGACATACAATGCGATTAGAGGAGAAGCGTTTTAACCTCAGGCAACGTGGGGGGTTCTTTACTGTTAGGGCTACAAGATTGTGGAATTGTCTACCACAAGAGGTGGTTTCTGCGGGTAGTATGGTGACTTTCAAAAGACTCTTAGACTTACATCTCAAGGATAAGGAGATTGAGGGCTATGTTAGATGATTACAGTCACACACACCTACACAGGTTGAACTGGATGGACTATTGTCTTTATTCAACCTCACCTACTATGTAACTATGTAACTATGTAACTATGTGAACTGAGGCTGGGGGGTGGGGAATGGAAAAGGAGGGGGACAAGGGAATGTGAAGGGAAGAGAAGACCAACTCCCCCATCTGCATAATTAGGGTGGGGGTGCCATAGAACAACAGTGCCAGAGCAATGTCGTATGTTAGAAGACTAGGAGATTATCTTACTAGTAGCCATAAAGGGACCTCAAGGGAGTATACAGTCCCCTTCCAAGCTTGCACTGGGGTATAGGGGTTCAGCATACCATGTGGTGTTTGCACCAAATTGGTGATTGCATACGATCTATATAATAGATGTAAATAGTGAGGCCAGTATTAAGGAGGCCTGATGGAGGCACAGATAGCATGGTGAGCTCCTAAAGAAAAGATTTATAGGAAACAGCAGTGTTAAGTCCTGGCCATTGGGTGGCTTGTAAATTAAAAATTCACATTGCCTCCTTGCGAAGTATCCTGTTGTCAAAGTCACCCCCCCGTGGATTGGCGGGGATGACCTCGAGAACAGCGAACTTAACATAATTGGGGTCAAAATCATGATGCACACCAACGTGCTTACAGATGGGCGTATAGATGAGGCCCACCTCTAGGTAATATATATATATTTTTTTTTTATTATTATATATATATATATATAGTTTTTTTTATTTTTTATATTTTTTATATTTTTTTTATTTTTTTTTATTTTATTTTATATTTTAATAATTTTTTTATATTTTATTTTTATTATTCATTTTTCATATTTATATTTATTACATTGTTTATTTTTATTTTTGATTTTCATTATTATTTTAAATTATGTTACTTTTTAATAAAAATAATAATCCTCATTTTTAGGATTTTTCAATATTGATTTTGATTGTTTTGATGTTTTAATAAAATTGTGTGGACTTTGTAATGGCTGTCGGGGATCTGGCTGGCGGTTCCTGCTTGGCCATCCAGTTTCCTTATTGTTTACATAGCAAGATAGCCTAGTATATAGAGGTTTTCATTTCCTACCTATATTTCCGGCTTCCGGGGACACCCGGAGACCACGCCTTTAGAGGAGGAGTGTAGTGTAGATAGCCTAGCACATAGAGGTTTGCATTTCCTACCTACATTTCCGGCTTCCGGGGACACCCGGAGACCGCCCCTTTAGAGGAGGAGTGTAGTGTATATAAGCATGCTGGTCCGTCATTAGCTCCACCCCCTACTGAGGAAGTTGTGATGCGAAAGCATAAGACGCCACGTGTATAGGGGACGGAGACCTGGACGGACGAGCGGCGACCCACCAGCACGGATCCCGACAGCTACTGTTTTTGGCGTGTACGGTCCGCACAAGCCCATTGTGCTGATTCATGTGAGTGCAATTCTACTTTGAATGTGAATGAATTAAAGGATAATAGCAGTGTACACTTAGATGCCTCATTATCTTTATTCACATGTCATGTCCATGGAATATCCATGGTGAGAGATCTATCCAGGAAGTGGCATTTTTTGAGGATTTAATGCTGGTTTAATGCTTCAGTGAGATCGATCCAGGAAGTGGCATTTTTTGAGGATTCAATGCTGGTTTAATGCTTCAGTGAGGTGAGAGGCCATCTGGTGGCTAAACGGTGGTGGTGTCACTTTCACTATTATATGGAAACATCTATCAAGCGCTTTATTGAATTTTAAACCACGGTTATATTTATATTTTAGTGGACTTTTATGCACTTTACTTTGAATGCACTTTATTGACATTATATATTGCACCTAAAAGTAATATATATTGCACTGTAAGCGAGTTTATTGATTTATATGATGCACATTGTCACTTTATTTGATTTTATATAGCGTTGTATAAATATTTGTCTATAGTTCATTTCTCCCGTTAGTGAAGGAGGTTCTATATAGCTGCTGTATTTTCTTTGTGTCCCAAATCATTGGGTCTTAACACTATACCACTTTATATTTAATTGCGCTGATTTACCTTTTGGCACCGATGTTATGCCTGCCTCCAAAGACGCCCAAAAAAACGCCTGCAACTACACACCTGGGCGTTTTTGTTGCAGGCGTTTATTGGGCATTTTTTGGGCGTCTTTGGAGGCAGGCATAACATCTGAACTTCTGTATAGGGGTATATACGCACACACACATATATGTATATATAAACATACACACATATAGGTGTGATAGGAGCGGAGCCACTTCCCTGCAAATAATTTCATTAGCGCATGGATGGGGTTCTGCTACTTTCACACCTATATGTGTGTATGTGTATATATAAATATATATGTGTGTGTATATATACCCCTACACAGAAGTTCAGATGTCATGCCTGCCTCCAAAGACGTCCACAAAAAAGCCCAATAAATGCCTGAAACAAAAACGCCTAGGTGTGACAGGAGCGGAGCCACATCCCTGCTCTACTAAAAATTCTAAAACAAACAATCTTTTTCTTATGGCAGTCACCCTGACATGGATGAATTTGGTCACCCTGGCATACAAGGAGCGGAGCCCCATCCCTGCTCTACTAAAAATTCTAAGAAAAATGATCTTTTTCTTATGGCGGTCACCCTGACATGGAAGAATTCTGTCACCCTGGCATAGCAGTCAGAGTCAGTTCACCCTACACTACACTACGGTCACCCTGACACTTAACACTTTCCCTACAGAAACTAGATTATTGAATCTAACTATAGTGGTATATAGTACCCTAACTACACTAGATATCCCTTTCCTCACACTAATAATTGCTAAATGACACTTTTGCAGCAGGAGTAACAGAACTGCTTCCACTCTCTTCCACAGCCCTGTATTACAGTGCTAGAGATTTGGTGGGGCTATGTTATATACTGGGGGGGGCGTATTCACTGCTGATTGGCCTCTGGACCCCCTAGTGACTCCAATCACATTCCTAGCATCCTCCTGCCCCCTCAATTGGCTTTTCTCTATCGCTCATTGACAGACGTAGTCCTCGGTGATACAGCACCTTCGGGTTATGTTGCCTCCACAGGAGTAGGACTAGACAGGAAATGAAAAATGCTCTGGCCACACCCCAGGGGCAGTCCCCGAGGGTATATCCTCTCTCTCTCTGCCACAGCAAATCAGTTTTTTTCTGTCTAGTCAGGAGTAAGGACCTAGATACCTTGCTGGGATTTTCGGTCCTGGCAGGATTTTTTTCTTAGAAAATAATTTTTTAAGACAGCTTTTTTTCTCCAGTGTTCCTGTGAGATCTTCAAGCAAGAAAGCTGAACTGGGCGACGGGCGGGATGTTGAGATCCAGTGGTCACCCCAGTTCAGCCTACGAGCGCGTGCAGGCCATAGCTCCGCGCTGGGTCGGCCGCGACATAGTCCCACTGGACGGGGACTGACCCTGCGAGTTAAACGTCTCGCTGAAACGCCAAAGACCATGTGTCACGGCGCCTGTATTGGTCGACAGCCCTCCTACCTCGGTGGAGAGGGGTACTGTCAGGAGTTGGCGCCCGCCTGGTTCCGGTATGGTGAGTAGTATGTTACCCCTTTCCCCCTGACGGGTCTTGTGGTGAACGCGGGCCCCTCTCTGTAATGGTAAGGATGGGTTCCCCTCTATCCTACAACATGTCACAGATCCCCCTAATTGAGTGTGATTTTTGTGTACAAGAAGCCAGGAGGCTTGGTTTGGGAGCTGACAATCTAATTGTAAAAATGTGTAAATGATTGTAGTCAGTGGCAGTACTAGAACTTTACTGTGATAGTATAAGGTATCCTACCTGTCAGTAGCCACAGGGCGATGTCTATACATGTATACTGCATTCCAGATCATTCCTCCAGCTAAGCAGATGCCTCCCGACGGCCACGGACCGCATACGACCACGCTGACCACCATGAGGGTGAAGGGTTGTGAGGCCGAGATCCTTCTGCAGACATGCCGCTATTCTGTGCAGGCCCCCGCCATTGTCTGGTAGATCGCACAAGGCCGCCATTTTGGTGTAGCCTCGTGTCTCCAGCATGGGGGCGGCCATGTTTGAGGTGACTCAAACACCTCATGGAGCCAGGGGGAGGAGCCGGCAGGCGTGTTAAGGGGCGGAGCCGCCTCTTTTACCCAGGAAATAGGGCCAAAGACTTCCTGTCTGTAACAAGACAAGCACTGAGCAAGCTGATGAAAACTTCTGTGCATCAGGGATGAGCCTTGGGGTCTGTCTCTCTCTCTGTGGGGTCCAAAAAGGCAGGTAAAACTGAGGGGCGCTGTTGCGACTGGGGGACACAAAAAAAAAAAAAAGTTTTTTTTTTTTTTTACTTTGTCATTTTTTGTCGCTGGCAAGTGTCTTGTATAATCATTGACCCTGCCGCATAGGTATCCCCACCTGATCCCCTCAAGGTGGCCGCAGGACCCTCCAGTACCCCACTTGTTTTTAATGCATTATCGGCAGTTTTGGAGTCTTTGGTATCCCGGGTGGAGGTGGCCTGTCAGGGATGGGGGTCAAGTAGCGACCCCCGCCTACCCCTATTGTTTATCAGATACGGATTCGGAACTGGTCAATGCAGTTGCAGGTCCCTCTTAGGGGGCTGTTGTCTCAGGTAATATCTCCTCAGCAGTGAGGAGCACGTTTCTGCCTCCGCCATAGCACAAGAGTGGTGGATGCACTAGTTGTGTCCGTCCGGGAAACCTTTAGTCTTGAGGTTACACCGGCAGAGGTAGCTGAGACTGAGATTCCTTTTTGGTACTTGTTAGCCTACCAAAAGGGGGAAGGATTTTCCTTTACCCAAATGGGGTCGTTTTGAAACGAACCCCTGTTATTTCCAAACGCATGGCTAGGTGCTATCCGTTTGAGGAATTCCTCTTTATAGGATAGACGGTACTACCTGCTGTCTTGCCACAGACTGTTAAGATAAAAAGACCTCGTAACTAACGAGGACCTTCCTTTTCTGCTTATATAGGGTTGTTTGTTCCGCGAGGGCGGGCGATAAGGCGAAACCCTCCAAAGCCCCTTTAGAGGGGTTTCAAAGGGCGCTGGTCGGGTAAACAAAGAGTCCGGCTCAGCCAAGCCTGAAGAATATAGCCTGATGCGCCCCTACCCATCTCTGGGGTGGGGGGGGATGTCTTCACCGGTTTCTGGAGGACACAGGATCGAGTTTCGATCACTTCCACCGGTGCGATTCTTCCCTTCTAACATTGAACGGTTTCAGGGGTTCTATTCGAACCTATTCACAATGCCCAGGAAAGAGGGCAAGGTGCGTCCAAATCTGGACTTGGGAAGAAATAGAGTCCATCCGTACAGTGGTGGCCTCCCTGCATCAAAGAGATTTCCTGGCGTCCATAGACATATAGGATGCCTATCTTTATATCCCCATCATCGCAGGACATCAGCGTTTTTTCGCTTTCCCAAAGATCATCCCTGGTTCCCACCAGGAGACTGAACTATCACTATCTGGGCCTAAGGTTGGATACATCCTGGGCAAGAGAGTTTCTCCTTGCTGGGAAACTCCAGAAGGTTCAGTCAACGATTCGGATATTGCTGTCCGTCAATTGGCTGGGACTGATGGTGGCCTTCTTAGAGGCAATACCCCACCCAGTCTCATACCCGAATTCTCCTGAAGGAGATTTTTTTTTAATGGAATCAGAATTCCGATTCCCTGGACAATCGGATCCGGTTGAGCGAGCGGACCAGGAAGTCTCCGATGCTCAACCAGGGGAAGTCATTTCTTCCGATAGTATCCAGATTACCAATAAGGGTATCGGAACTGAGAGCGATCAGATTTTGTCTGATTTACTGGATCGAGCAGCTCTAGAGCAGCCCGATTCGGATCCAATCGTATATGGCCTCTTCATCCATTCATTTTTCCCTAGCTGTCCCTTCATTGGGACATCCCGGATGTGGATCTGTTGGCACCTTGGCCTAACAGGAAGGTGCGGAGGTTTGTAGCTCGCGCCACGATCCTCTAGCGGACGCAGCAGAAACGCTGATCGCCCCGTGGGGGCAGTATCAGCTACGGCATGCCTTCCATCCTCTCAAGTTGCTGCGGGAACTTCTTCGCAGGGTAGAGGTGGAGGGAATTCCAGTTATTCTGGAAATTCCGGATTGACCTCGTCGAGCCTGGTACGCCGACTTGGCGAGGCTAGTCGCGGACGCTCCTTGGAGACTTCCTCTCAGGGAGGATTTGCGGTCTCAGGGACCGATCTTCCATCTTGCTTTACAGTCGCTGGCTTAATGGCCTGGCCATTGAGACCCAGGTACTGAAGGACAAGGGAGTGTCAGCTTCAGTTATTCCTACCTCCAGTTAAAGCAAGGAAAGCGACTTCCAGCACATGGAAGTCTTATATTGCATGGTGTGAATCGATTGGATTTCCCCCACAGACCTATTCGGTGACCCGAATTTTGGTCTGTCTGCAACAAGGGGTTGAGCAGAAACTATCCTTGAGCACGATCAAGGGTCAGGTTTTCGGCGTTAGCAATCTTCTTTCAAGAAACCTTTGGCTAATCATTCCTTGGTGCGGAATTTCATCCAGGGGGTGCGACATCTGGCTCCGCCAGTGTGCGCACCCTTACCGCCTGGTATCTTAATTTAGTGTGGTCGGTTCTTCAGAAACTTCTCTTTGAAGATATTAGGGAGATTCCCTTGCTTACATTCCCAGAAGGTGGCCTTCTTGGTGGCCATTACTTCTGTACGCAGGGTGTCAGAACTGGTCGCATTATCCTGTCGTTCCCCAGATCTGGTGGTTCATAGGGATAAGGTGGTTCTTCTTCCGAATCCATCCTTCCTTCCTAAAGTGGTTTTCGTAAGACGGACTCACTTTTTGTGATCATGGATAGCCCTTGAAGGGGGTTGCCTGTGTCTGCCGCGACCATATCTACATGGATCAGTCAGACGGTGGTACAGGCTTATTCTATTAAGGGTCGGAATCCTCCGTTCCCTGTTAGGGCGCACTTCACTCGAGCGCTCAGTACTTCCTGGGCCTATCGCCATCAGGCGTCAGTGGTCCAGGTATGTAAGGCGGCCACCTGGTCGTCGGTACATACCTTTACAAAATTTTATAAAATTGATGTGATGGCATCGGCGGATGCCTCATTTGGCCGCAAGGTTTTGCAGGCCGCAATTTGAGGAGACCGGTGGTCTACCTCGAGGGTTTTTTTCTGTTTGAAAATTTTTTTGTTGAGTCTCATCATTAAGGATGAGCATTGTAAACTTCTAGTTGACACTGGTTGGGCCTTCTAGATTTGGATTTGATTTCCATTTTCCCACCCCTCATTTGTGATACTGCTCTGGGACTTCCCGAAGGTGCTGTATCACGAGGACTACGTCTGTCAATGAGCGATAGAGAAAAATGGATTTTTTGTAAAATCTTACCGTAAAATCCTTTTCTCTTAGCTCATTGACAGACGTAGTACCCGCCCCTCTGTTTTTGAGTTGGGTTGGGTTAAATTCTCTAAGCACTGCTTTTGTGACATAACTGATTTGCTGTGGCAGAGAGAGAGAGGATATACCCTCGGGGACTGCCCCTGGGGTGTGGCCAGAGCATTTTTCATTTCCTGTCTAGTCCTACTCCTGTGGAGGCAACATAACCCGAAGGTGCTGTATCACCGAGGACTACGTCTGTCAATGAGCTAAGAGAAAAGGATTTTACGGTAAGATTTTACAAAAAATCCATTTTTACTGATGTTTCTGGTCCAATCACGGGCTTTTAAAGCCCAGTTCCTGTCCCATTGCATTTTGGTTGGTTCTGGTTGCCGAATTCTGAACTTTTTCCGCAAAATGTTTGAAATTCAGCCGAATTACGAACAGTCAATGTTCGGGTCGACCATCGGTTCGATCATTTCTAGTTCGATCATCCCTAGTCACAAACATATAAACGAATCCTCAATATAGTCTTTTAAGCAGGGAGAGGAAACGAATCCTCAATATAGTCTTTTAAGCAGGGAGAGGAAACATGCGGACAGACATAGAAGGGCATCCTTCACAATGGTCCCCCTTTTTCTCCCTGCTCTGGCAGACTCGGTTAGAACTTTCCTGGTCTAATAGGGGCTGGCGGTGCTCCAGGCCTAGTCAGATAGTAAGTCAGTTTGCCTTGACAGCCCATCCGCGTTGCCGTTTTGCTTGCCAGGGCAGTAATGAATGGTGAAATCATAGGGCTGGAGGGCAAGGCTCCACCGTAACAATGAGCATCAGTCAGGAGAGTGAAGACATGGTCATACAGATGGGGGGTGAGTTTTTTGAGGGCCCAGACCAGCGGCAGGCACTCTTTCTCAATTTCCGCATAACTGACTTCCCTTGGCAACAATTTCCGACTCAGGTAGATCACCGGGTGCTCTCCTCCATCCTCATCGACCTGGCTTAGCACTGCCCCCAGTCCAAACATTGAGGCATCTGGGTCTCAGTTGGTTGTGGGTGGCTCTCGGCAGCACGACTTTGGGCTTGGGTGGTCATGGCTTGTACTTCTTGTGAAGAAGTGGTTGCAAAAGCGGAAGTCAAAGGACCAATATCATTACCCAACACTACCTCGGCGGGAAAATCTCTCATTACCCCAACCTGTACGTTGCCCGCTCCGGCACCCCAGTCCAGATGTACCTGAGCAGTAGGAATCCGGTACACTGCCCCCCCTGCCACTCGCACAGCAATTTATTTTCCCCGGTCTCTCTTTGTTGTCAATGAGGTGCCTTTGTACCAAAGTTATGGTAGCGCCACTGTCTCGTAGTCCTCGAGCAGTTTTCCCATTAATCATCACCAGCTGACAATGATGTTTGCGGTTGTCCGTAATGGCGGATTGAACACTAAGGGCTTCATACAAGTTACCCAGGGGTTCTTCCCGGAATTCTTTGGCATCCCAAACAGAGGGTACTGGATGATCCACACAGTGAACTGCCGCCCGGGGTTGAGGGAAACCAGGTCGGGTCCAGCTGGTTCTGGGAGGCTCCAATGGACAGTTGTTCCGAATATGCCCCACTTTGTTACACCGATAACAAATGATGCCGTTGTTGGGTGGCCGGGAATAGCAAGGTGTAGCTGTCACCGGCCTGCTGGGCTGTTGGTACCTGGGGAGTGCAGAAGCTGTGGGTACTGTGGGACATGGAGGTTGGGTTCTTGGAGTAGGTGCTGTAGCTTTCCGAGTATCTGCATACTCGTCTGCTAATTTGGCAGCCTCTGGTAGGGAAAGGGGCTTGCGGTCTCTTACCCACTCTTTCACCTCTGCTTGGATGTGGTCGTAAAACTGCTCCAGTAGTACCAACTGCAGAACGTCATCCAGGGTTGAAGCTTGGCAGCTGGTAATCCAATGGGTAGCTGATTGTTGCAGGCGACAGGCCCATTCTGCGTAAGAGTCCTTTTCCAGCTTACGGGAATCTCTGAACTTTTGCCGGTATGCCTCTGGAGTTATTGCATACCGGGCGAGGAGGGCTTCCTTAACCCGGGCATAGCTGTGAACGTCTTCCCAGGATATCGCTCGGAAGGCACCTGCTGCTTTGCCAGATAGCTTCCCTGCGAGTATGGAAACCCGGTCTTCTACTGGTACTCGATGTAGGATACACTGGCGCTAAAAGTCTGCCAAGTACCCATCAATTTCACAGTCCTCTTCATCAAATGCTTTAAATGCACTGAAGGGAACCTTTCTGGAGTCCCCAGTGCTGCTGGGTCCGCTCGGGAAACTTACGGCTGCTTGCTGTGTCTCTGCCAGTTTTAACTGTAGTTCCAGCTGTGCTTTTTGCGTATTTTCCTCCGCTTAGATTTTCATCACCTGCATGATGATCTCCGGCGTTGGGTTCGGTCCAAACCATGCCAGTCTCTCTCGCATCTCCCAGTTCTTGGGAGATTCAGTTTCCCGAACCTTCGGTATATCCATCTCCCGAACGGCCGGTATTTCGGTTTCCTGACCGATCGTTCCTGCCTCAGCCATGCTACCTCGGTCTAGCTCCATCAATTCGGCTATAATGACCTGCTTAGCCTTGCAGCCTGCACTTTTCCCCCAAACTTCCAATAGTTCCTTTAATGTGCTGTGCTTGAGCCGTGTGTACCAGCTCTCTATTCGCTGTATACCCGCTTCCTTTGGATTCTTCGTTTAGGGAACAAAAAGGAAAATCCCGCCGCTGCCAACCAGTTGTGATGTTATCACTGTATCTCACCGCCTTGTAATTCCTTAATCTCCAATAGTTGAAGAATCCCTAATTTGCAAAAATAAGAAATCGCTGGTATCGCTGAATAATTCCACACATGAGCCAAAGCTGAATGCTGGAACCTCTTTACTGGAAGCAACCACAGGCATTTAAAACTACAATTTCTTTTTTTTTTTTCCAATATAAAGCTTTATTGAAAATAATTAAACAAACATAGGCTTCAAAACAATGGTACAAACTGAAGCAAAATGAGAACAGGGAATATGCAAAATATAATATTGAGCGATTACATCAAATGTTCAATAGAATCATATAGGAAAGCAATGTAATGCAACCGATTGCTCACGTCTGTCTAAAGATTTAAGCAAAAACCGGGTGTTGAGGGCCGAAACCCGCAACTACGGCTAGGAGGCCGTAATGGGTAAAGAACAGTGAGAGAGAGTAAAGAACGGTTGGAGCAGTGAGGAAAGGGGGTAGGAAGGAAGGGAAGGGGAAGGGGGAGAATGAGACCAGTGAGATCCGTCAGTATGTTTCCACTTTTGGTATCTTTTATCAACTTTGAGAAATTAAAAAGGAGAATGGTATGTGTATCAGTTTAGTGAGAGGTAAGATTTTTATACGTATTAGACAAGGTGAATTCTATCCAGGGAAGCCATGTTTTGTGAAAGGCGGAGTCATTTTCTTTTTTAATTGCTAAGATCTCTTCCATTTCATAAAAAAATTTAACTCTGTCCAACCACTCTTTTGTAGAAGGGTTCGACTTTGAGTTCCAGTGTAGGGGTATAACCGCTTTGGCTGCGTTTACAATCCACATAAAATCCTCCCTTCTGTCTGGGATGTAATTATAGTAAACAATGGTTAACATAATTATCACAGGCAGGAAAAATGCAGTTTTACCCACATGCTGTAACTTTAAAACTATACATCCAATCTTTATACTAATACATATTCACAATCAATCCATTCAGTGGAACAACCGATTAAAAAATTGCACAAATCGGGCCAGGGGTTCCAAAGTTAGTACCAGTCTCTTTGGCCTGGCTGTACACATGGCTTGTCTGCCCAAAACCAGTTCTACCCAGTCTTTTGTCCTTGAGACAATTGAGAAGTGATCCACTCATCTCCCAAGGACAGAGGCTGACAAGTAGTCCTCTCCAAGTACTCGTGGCAACTCAGAAGAGGGGAGTTTGTCACAAACATATAAACTAATGCTCAATATAGTCTTTTAAGCAGGGAGAGGAAACATGCGGACAGACATAGAAGGGCATCCTTTCATAGAGCCTATACAGGCCGACACTTACTTCTGTATACTGTGTGAATGCCTAATGTACCTCTGGCCATCAAATACTACATTCTTTGCTTTCAGTTAAACCCATGTGAGCTAATTTTTGGGGCCTATACAGGCCGACACTTATTTCTGTATCCTGTGTGAATGCCTAATGTTCCTCTAGCCATCAAATACACTACGTTCTTAGCTGTCAGTTAAACCCATGTGGGCTAATTTTTGGGGCCTATACTGGCCGACACTTACTTCTGTATCCTGTGAATGCCTATTGTACCTTCAGCCACAGAATACTACGTTCTTAGCTGTCAGGTAAATGCATGTGGGCTAATTTTTGGGGCCTGGAATGGCCGGCACTTACTTCTTTATCCTGTGAATGCCTAATTTTTCAGACTGGAATTTAAAATCAATGGGTCTGTAAAGGTTCTGCCAAATTGTGGAATGGATGCGGACCCATTTTACAGATGTGTGAATGGACCCTATATGTATTAGACATGACCAGCTGCTGTCAGTTCTGGCTGATTTATGATAAAAAAATATATATTTTTTTTGCTGTAAAAAAAAAATGTAGGCCAACTTTTTCAATCGCAATACTTCTGTTATGACATTGTCCATGTGTTGGAACTGTTTGTGCACAGCTAGTACGTCTTTTGTGGCTGCAACATTTGAGAAAATTTGCGGCTGACATTCGTGAACCGCCCGGCCGATGTTCGTCCATCACTAGTGTTGAATTCCAACGTGTCGGGCTGTCGCAAATCAAGCGCCTCACTGGCATATTGAGGCGCTTGATTTTGCTTGAATATCAGAAAAGTGCGCCATGGCCGTGTAGGAATGCCTGAAATGGCCACACACCTTCCTGGCCTGCTTGAGGATGTCCTGTAAGCCTGGGTACTTATGCACAAAGCATGTACGATCAGATTCAACACATGTGCCAACAAATTGCTTTCGTTGTCACACACCACTTTGCCGATCTCCAGTTGGTGCGGGGTCAGCCACTGATCCACCTGTGCATTCAGGGCAGACAGGAATGCTGGTCCGGTGTGACTCTCTGCTTTCAGGCAAGTCAACCCCAAGACGGCGTGACACTGTCGTATCCAGGATGTGGAATAGCCTCTGGGGAGCTGGGGGGTGCAGTTGATGTGGAGCAAGACGCAGCAGCAGAAGAGGACTCAGCCGAGGAGGTTAGCGAAGAGGATGGACTAGGAGGAGTAGAGGAGGTGGCAGCAGGCCTGCCTGCAAGTCGTGGCGGTGTCACCAACTCCTCTGCAGAGCCACACATTCCTTGCTTGGCAGCCGTCAGCAGGTTTACCCAATGCGCAGTGTACGTGATATACCTGCCCTGACCGTGCTTTGCAGACCCGGTATCAGTGGTCAGATGGACCCTTGCCCCAACACTGTGTGCCAGACATGCCATGACCTCCTTTTCCACAATAGAGTACAGGTTTGGGATTGCCTTTTGTTAAAAAAAATTTTGGCCGGGTACCTTCCGCTGCGTTGTCCCAATAGCTACAAATTTTTTGAAGGCCTCAGACTCCACCAGCTTGTATGGTAAAAGCTGTCAGGCTAAGAGTTCTGACAATCCAGCTGTCAGACGCCGGGCAAGGGGGTGACTCTGTGACATTGGCTTCTTACGCTCAAACATTTCCTTGACAGACACCTGACTGTGGGCAGATGAGCGGGAACTGCTGAAGGGGAGAGGCGGACTGGCGGGTGGTTGATAGGGGGCAAGGAGGACAGCAGTGGTTGATGTGGCTGAAGATGCTGGACCAGGAGGAGGATGGTGGCTTTGAGTTAGCGTGCTGCTTGTACTCATCATGTGTTGATCCCATAGGCGTTTGTGATGTGAGATCATGTGCCTTCGGAAAGCAGTTGTACCTAGGTGGGTGTTGGACATCCCACGACTCAGTTTCTTTTGGCACAGGTTGCAAATGGCATCGCTGTTATCAGAGGCAGACACACGAAAAAAATGCCACACTGCTGAGCTTTGCAATGACGGCATTCTGGTGGTGGCAACAGCATGTGTTGATTGGCGTGCTGTCTGGCTGTTCCCCGATGCCAATACATGCTGTCTGACTGTGCCACTAGCTCCTTGCGACGACCTCCACCTGCTTTCAACTTGTCCCCTCCTCCTCTCTGTCTCCCCATCTGAACTTTCCCCCTGTTCTTCTTCTCTTTGAGCGGGCACCCACGTGACATCCACGGACACATCGTCATCATTAGGGATGATCGAACGGTTCGGGTCGACCATCGGTTCGGCCCGAACATTGGGTGTTCGAGGTTCGGCCGAATTTAGAACTTTTTGCCCAAAAAGTTCGGAATTCGGCAACCAGAACCGACCAAAATGCAATGGGACAGGAAATGGGCTTTAAAAGCCTGTGATTGGACCAGAACCATTAGCAAAAGCCAATTGAGGGGGCAGGAGAATGCTAGGAATGTGATTGGAGTGACTAGGGGTCCATAGTCCAATCATTAGTGAATATGCCCCCCAGTATAGCCCCCGCCAAATTCCTAGCATTCTTATACGGGACATGAAAGAGAGTGGAATGCTGTTCTGTTACTTCTGTTACAAAGTGTTACAAAGTGTCATTTAGCATTTATTAGTGTGAGGAAAGGGATATCTAGTGTAGTTAGAGTGCTCTTTTACACTTTAGTTAGCTTTAATTTATTCAGTTTCTGTAGGGAAAGTGTTAAGTGTAAGGGGACCGTAGTGTAGTGTAGGGTTAACTGACAGTGACTGCTATGGCAGGGTGACAAAACCCTTCCATAGCAGGGTGACCGCTATAGAGAAAAGCTAGTTTCTGTAAAAAAAAAAAGAGATTTGTGATAGTAGCAGAAATATATGCTTGCGCTAATGAAATCATTTACACTAATATATTTCTGCTACTATCAAACCTATATATGTCTAGGTGTGTATATACATATAAGTATGTGTGTATATACACCACTATACACAAGTTAAGATGTTTTGCCTGCCTCAAAAGAACCCAAAAAAATGCCCAAAAAAACGCTAGCGCCAAAAAAAAAAAACGCCCAGGTGTGTTGTTGCAGGCATTTTTTGGGGTTTTTTGGAGGCAGGCAAAACATCTGAACTTGTGCACAGTACCACTATACACAAGTTCAGATGTTTTTCCTGACTCCAAAGAACCCAAAAAAATGCCTGCTATTAAACCGGCAAGGTGCTGTGAAAAGCGAGAAGCCATATTCCAGATCTATAATTGCACTAATACAAATGATTTTTTTTTATGGTTCTGGACATGGAAAATCAAAAAATCTCTCTTTTTTTTTAAATTTTTTTCAATAATTGGCTTTTTTATCAAAAATGACAATTTTTAAGAACTTTGATTTTGTGTCTGGGGGGTCTAAAAGGTGTACCTGTGAAGTTTCAGCTCTGTAGCATGTCCAGAACCAGATCATCCCTAGTCATCATCAACTGCTTCACTTGTATTTGACAACTCAGCAAAGGAAACAGCAGCGGGTACAACATCATCATCATCATCACACCATACGTCCATGTGTGTAATGCTGCCTGACTGAGACATATCCCTGTTATCTACATCCTCTGGCATTAATGGTTGCGCATCACTCATTTCTTCCATCTGATATGTAAATAACTCCTTTGACGGATCAAGTGACGCGGCTGTGGTGCTAGTGTTGGTGGTGGCGGCGGGCGGGCGAGTGGTAACTTGAGAGGTGCCCGAAGCTGAGCTGGAGGAGGATGGTGCGTCAAGGTTTCGAGCGGAAGCTGTAGAAGATTGAGCGTCCTGTGTAAGCCAGTCAACTATATTTTTCGAGTTCAGGGTACGTGGCCTCTAAACACTGGGCATTGTTCTAGGGCCAAAGGAAATCACAGCACCACGACCACGACGGCCCCTGCGGGGTGGCCTGCCTCTGCCTGTTATTTTTTTTTAGATTAGTGGTACTATGCATGCAAGGTACTGTGCCACCATATATGAGTGGTGGGCAGTGAGCACAGTACAGTCTGTGGACCTGACACTCACTGGCAGGCAACTGCAATTATATTACAGAGGAAAAATTAAATGAATTTGTTATCTGCAAGGTGCTGTGCCACCCTATGAGTGGTGGGCAGTGGGCACAGTACAGCCTGTGGACCTGACACTCACTGGCAGGCAACTGCAATAATATTACAGAGGAAAAATTAAATGAATTTATCTGCAAGGTGCTGTGCATATATGAGTGGTGGGCAGTGGGCACAGTACAGTCTGTGGGCCTGACACTGGCAGGCAACTGCAATTATATTACAGAGGAAAAATGAAATGATTTTTTTTCTGCAAGGTGCTGTGCCACCCTATATGAGTGGTGGGCAGTGGGCACAGTACAGTCTGTGGACCTGACACTCACTGGCAGGCAACTGCAATTATATTACAGAGGAAAACTTAAATGAATTTTTTATCTGCAAGGTGCTGTGCCACCTTATATGAGTGGTGGGCGGTGGGCACAGTACAGTCTGTGGGCCTGACACTCACTGGCAGGCAACTGCAATTATATTACAGAGGAAAAATTTAATTAATTTTTTATCTGTAAGGTGCCGTGCCACCCTATGAGTGGTGGGCAGTGGGCACAGTACAGTCTGTGGGCCTGCCAGTCACTGGCAGGCAACTGCAATTATATTACAGAGAAAAAAATAAATGCATTTTTTATCTGCAAGGTGCTGTGCCACCCTATATGAGTGGTGGGCAGTGGGCACAGTACAGTCTGTGGACCTGACACTCTCTGGCAGGCAACTGCAATTATATTACAGAGGAAAAATTAAATGTCTTTTTTATCTGCAAGGTGCTGTGCCACCCTATATGCGTGGTGGGCAGTGGGCACAGTACAGTCTGTGGACCTGACACTCACTGGCAGGCAACTGCAATTATATTACAGAGGAAAAATTAAATGTCTTTTTTATCTGCACTCAGTATAGTCTGTGGGCCTGTGGCCTCTCACTCACAGGCAGGCAACTGCAATATATATATACAGTCAGGTCCATAAATATTGGTACATCGACACAATTCTAATCTTTTTGGATCTATACATCACCACAATGGATTTGAAATGAAACAAACATGTTGTGTTTTAACTGAAGATTTTCAGCTTTAATTTGAGGGTATCTACATCCAAATCAGATGAACTGTGTAGGAATTACAACAGTTTGTATATGTGCCTCTCACTTTTTAAGGGACCAAAAGTAATGGGACAGATTAACAATCATAAATTAAACTCCCTTTTTAATACTTGGTTGCAAATCCTTTGCAGTCAATTACAGCCTGAAGTCTGGAATGCATAGACATCCCCAGACACTGGGTTTCATCCCTGGTGATGCTCTGCAAGGCCTCCACTGCAACTGTCTTCAGTTCCTGCTTGTTCTTGGGGCATTTTCCCTTCAGTTTTTGTCTTCAGCAAGTGAAATGCATGCTCAATCAGATTCAGGTCAGGTGATTGACTTGGCCATTGCATAACATTCCACTTCTTTCCCTTAAAAAACTCTTTGGTTGCTTTTGCAGTATGCTTCGGGTCAGCACTGTGAAGCGCCGTCCAATGAGTTCTGAAGCATTTGGCTGAATATGAGCAGATAATATTGCCTGAAACACTTCAGAATTCATCCTGCTGCTTTTGTCAGCAGTCACATCATCAATAACTACAAGAGAACCAGTTCCATTGGCAGCCATACATGCCCATGCCATGACTCTACCACCACCATGCTTCACTGATGAGGTGGTATGCTTTGGATCATGAGCAGTTCCTTTCCTTCTCCATACTCTTCCCATTACTCTGGTACCAGTTGATCTTGGTCTCATCTGTCCATAGGATGTTGTTCCAGAACTGTGAAGGCTTTTTTAGATGTTGTTTGGCAAACTCTAATCTGGCCTTCCTGTTTTTGAGGATCACCAATGGGTTACATCTTGTGGTGAACCCTCTGTATTCACTCTGGTGAAGTCTTCTCTTGATTGTTGACTTTGACACACACCTACCTCGTGGAGAGTGTTCTTGATCTGGCCAACTGCTGTGAAGGGTGTTTTCTTCACCAGGGAAAGAATTCTTCGGTCATCCACTACAGTTGTTTTCCGTGGTCTTCTGGGGCTTTTGGTGTTGCTGAGCTCACCGGTGCGTTCTTTCTTTTTAAGGATGTTCCAGACAGTTGATTTGGCCACACCTAATATTTTTGTTATCTCTCTGATGTTTTTTTTTTTTCAGCCTAATGATGACTTGCTTCACCGATAGTGACAACTCTTTGGATCTCATATTGAGAGTTGACAGCAACAGATTCCAAATGCAAATAGCACACTTGAAATGAACTCTGGACCTTTTATCTGCCCCTCTAAATGGGAAAATGAGAGAATAACGAACACCTGGCCATGGAACAGCTGAGCAGCCAATTATCCCATTACTTTTGGTCCCTTAAAAAGTGGGAGGCACATATACAAACTGTTGTAATTCCTACACCTTTCACCTGATTTGGATGTAAATACCCTCAAATTAAAACTGAAAGTCTGCAGTTAAAGCACATCTTGTTTGAATCAAAGTGCATTGTTCAAGCTAACAAATACCAATCACTACCACATACTGAGATACTGTAGAATATTATCCTTTTTCCTAATAAAGTAGAAAGAAAAAAACAAAATTGAAATGGAAAGAAAAAATATGGTAAAACGGTAAACGTGTTGTAATGCACTGAAATTTACTGCGTTAAACGTGCACTAACGCACTAATATGTACTGTGTTAAACGTGCAGTAATAAAAAAGTGCAGCGCTAATGTGAAATAAACAAAATTAAATGTTCATATATATGGTGAAAGGGCCTTGAAAAGACTCATGCATAAAAAATTCCTGAAGAGAAAATGGAAACAGTCCCACAAAGTCCTAGTGCCAAAATGTGTAGTTGAGTTAGTCCAACAGAAACAATAATCTGTGTTAAATAGACCCAGGTGAGTCTAATTAACTTCAATATCCTGAGGATAAGTGTGAAGACAAAAATTATATATACTGTATATATAAAAAGGTCCAAGCAAATCTGTGATAATTTGAGGAAAATACGAATATCTTGATTTTCATTATGGTGGTAGATAAGTGCGATTACCAGAGCGAGTGGACTTACAATACCCTACAGTATGCAAGTCAATTGAGCCAAAAGATGGATGTAGAATAACTTTGAAGGGGGTATCCTCAGGCCTTATATCTTGAATGTGCAATCTTCCGGAGACAAAAGATAAGGAATCCCTCATGCAGACCAGGTTGTTGTATACAGATAGTATGAGCCTATACTACTATATAGCAAATAGGCTAGACAGTTTTTTAAATACCATCCACATGTAACCGATTGTAGATCCGTGAAAAGGAAAAATCAACCCGATAAGTGGTATTCCATCACCAAGGTAAAATAAATGCTAAATACTCTTACCAACACAAATAGACCTGTGTTACCATACAGCAGACAGGTCAAATAAACATAGCAGGTAAAAAACAACGATTCCTCTGAGTAGCTGTTCATATGGGATGTGTAGAGAATCTCACAGGTACAGTTGGATATGGAATGATTAACTCTCCATTCAATGCCCATGTAAGTAAGCCAAATAGAGGTGCATAGTGTAAAACCGCTTTGATAAGTTTTATTTATAAAAAGACATGTACTTACAGACACCCATAAGCAAATAGCATAAAAGATCAAAACAGGCCAATATGATGTATCCTGATGCATTTTGTTTCATAAAACATTCTCAAAGGATGTAGACAACAAATCACAGACATGTATACATGCAAAAGTACAATAGAAAAAGGGGAAGTGTATGTTTATGGAGAAACACGGCTGTGTGCGCGAGACTCTACTGCCAAGTGAAAGAGAAACAAAGCAACATGACTGCCACATGGATTCTCATGGACTCAGCCACGCTGATTCACAAGCATGCACTCTAATCATAACCTGTTAGAATGAATCCTATATCATATATTTCATAAAAACCATATTTGATAGTGATCAAGTTACTGTTCCAGTGAATGGGACTTTACTATATCTGCAAAAGAAAATAGCAGCAGTATTTCGATCAAATATAACAGAAAGTTGCCAGCCATTAATCCTGGTAAAAGGGCAAATATTAATAAAACAATAAGAATTCCACATCACAAACATATCTCCGCAGTGAATGCCGGGGCCCCGGCTGGCTGATATACATTTTTGCTGTGGAGTTCTCCTTGCACTGCCATTGATCCAGACCGGCATTATTTAATGGAAGGTTTCCACAATTACTGGTCTTTCCTCAAGGCCAATTAAAGCAATATTCGCTGTGCATAGTGATTACTGGTAAACTGACACTGGGAGACATAATGGCAATTTAACTAAAAACACATCCTAAAGAAACTTCCACATAAATATTAATACAATTTCCACAACAGCCCCTCCTCTTTGTCATATGACCCCATGTGTCCCTTGAAGTATCTTCTTCTTCTTTCAAATAAACATAACAGTTCTTTTCACAATAAAAATAATCCATTTCAAAGAGTTAAAAAAGAAAAAAAGAGATAATGGGTCAAAAGGAAACGACACTTGGGTTCCGCTCTTGGGGAGGTGACTTTAGAAGGAGGACATGAGATGATGGCATGCGTTGATCAGCGGTCGAGCTGGGATCCTTGGCGTCTGATGCAGGGGCAGGATCTGGGGGCGTCCTGTCTCAGCGATCAGGATGAGGTCATCTGTTCGGTCTTGGGTGACTTGGTCGACCAGACAACAGGATAATATCACCACAGCATATAGGAGGAATAAAAACAAGAACACCATAAGTACATATACTCCTATTTCCTTCAACCAAGATCCAATGGAGAACAAAAAATCCCCAAAACCTCCCAAAGCCTTAAAAGGATTCCAACCCTCGCTAACTATAGCTCTGGCTCTGCCTTGCAAAGTTACCTTATCCATATATGGGCCTGGACCTTATCACTGGTGTCTTTTATTCAGGTAATACAGTCTTCTCCTATAAATTCACAGAACCCCCCCTTGGAAGCTAAAAGATAATCCAGGGCCATTTTCTCCTGCAGTACTAAAGTCTTCATTGGTCTCTGCTCTTGAGTAATTTCCCTAAAGCTTCAACTGTTTAATTGAACATCTCATCCACAATGGACCAGAAATTCAACCGTTTCATCTGCTCGATCCCCTACCCAGTCCAAGCCAGGAACCATGCCCATGCCTGATCGTGAGATAAAAACAGTTATCTGTGAGTCCTGTCTTACACCCTTGCCTTCCTTAATAGCAGATCCTCACGATCAGCGGCAATATATGATGCTGGTACAAGCTTCACTAAAGCACACACACTTTCACATTAGGGGGCACTTCCTTCTAAGCCGCAGATCCACACAAAAAGTAATAGGGACCTGTCAACACTGTACAAGAAGAATCTCCCTATCGATCACGGTAACATAATAGAGTGAGGGATTGCTCCCTTAGTCTGTACATCACAACCGTCCTTCCAGCAGATATAATCAGGTCTGTTGGTGTCATTAAAAAGACCCGGAGCATTGGTGAGATTGACTGCTATACCTGTCCCAAAGGTTGTAGATCCTACAAATCTAGTTCCGGTGCCAAAACTAAAGTTAAAGCCCAGCCGTGGACTACCTGATTGTCCCGATACCCAAATTGTATTGACCAGAAAAGAACAGGAGCCAGAGCTAACATAAAAACTAAAATTGATGTTACCCTCTAGGAATATGTCATTAAATTCTGTGGACAAGTGTCTCCGGATTATCTTCATGCCCATATGAACGTCTGTCATTGCTGGGGTGTAATATCTAGGTGGGGGTTTGGAGCACACCCAGCAATTAGACCTGTTTTCTGCCTTGGCCAGCTGAAGATGCATTTTAAACAATAAGTCGGGATGCTGTTCATCCAATACCCTTGATAAAATACACTAAGGTAAATATGTAAATAAAAACAATACTCCTCATATTATCATTCTTGGATGGAGTTGAGCAGCTTTTTGCAGTGGCTGGCATGGATCCAGTTAAGCTTCAAAGAAGTTGGCGTTGACCGCTGAACCTGGTATGGCTTGGAATACCTCCGCTCCAATCCCATCCTTTGATGTTTCCTCACAACGACCCAGTCACCTGGTTGAATAGAATGTACACTGGTTATTGTGTCAGGGTCCGGGAGAGACTCCTGAACCCTATGATGGACCTTTTGGAGCTCCCTTTGCCGGGACTGTACCTACCCCATCAGCTCACAATGTAAAGATGACAGCTGCTGAGGAAAGTACAATCCAGTCTCTGGTTGACTCCTAAACAAAACCTTGTAGGGTGATAACCCATGGGGCATTCCTGATGGGGTAAAGAGCAATAGAAAGACATTCGGGCCATGGCTTTTTCTATTCAGCTGTTCAACCTTACCGTTACATTGAGGATGAATCCTTGAAGCGCCTTACATACCTCTGCAAAGAGCTGACCAGTGAAATGTGATCCACGATCCGACTCAATCGCTCCAGGCAGCCCCCAGCAACAAACTATTTAAGACAGGATCTTTTCTGTGGTGGTAGTGGCATTGGCATTGTGAACGGGCCAAGCCTCTGGCCACCAAGAAAACATATCCAGACAGACCAAGGCATGCTCTTACATTCTGTTCTTTGGCAAAGTGATATAGTCTATCTGAATGCGCTGAAAGGGATATTCCAGTTTGGGTGAGTGCCTTCTCAGTACAGTTACTGTTTTCAGCTGAGGTAGTAAAGCCAGGGCCAATCCAATTCTCCTCCACCTGTGCACACACAACTATCTTTGACTGATGCCCAGGGTAATGAGCCGAGTGGGCCATCATTGGAAAAAGTGATCTGGGTAAGCACCATTTAGCATCAAGACCCCAGATGTCATCTGGACAGTGGACATCTGTGTAGCCTCCAAGGCTGTTCATCTCCTCTTTTCCTGCATTTCCGCTTTGGACTACAGTTTCCTAAATTCCTCAAATGATACATCAGAGGAGATGGCTAGCATCAGGGTCTCTGCCACAGAGCTCAGAGCACCTTCCTTAGCAGCTCTATCTGCCAAGGCATGTCCATTGGCTTCCATAGTCGTCTCAGTAGTATTAGTATTAGTAGTAGAGCCTTTACCTTCAGAATGGCTTTCTTGTGTGGCAAGCAGAAGGCAATGAACAGTCTGTCTATTAACTCCGCATGTTTCACTGGCTTCCCCGAACTAGTCAAGAACCCTCTTTTGCCTTCCAGATAGGACCACAATCATGTCCAAACCCAAACAGCGTATCTCAAATCTGTATAGAAATTGATCCTCTGATCTTTATGCATCTCACAGGCTTTTGCTAGTGCCCACAACTCAGCTTCCCATGCAGACTTATGGGGAACCTAAAGAACCTCTTCCACAAGAGGTGTAGTACCTGGAACCATCGATAAAAAGATTAGCGTCTGGAATGGGGGGGTCTCCTTCACCGGACTGACAGCCGCTGATTCCCACTCCCTCAAAGAAAGGCAATCGTGTTGTTCCTCGTGTCCTACTAAAGTAGGAAATTGATCAGAAAGAGAGAGAGAGATTAGTAAAGTTTATAAAAATTATCATTTTCCGCACGACCTTCTCCCCCCCCCTTCTCTTCCTCCTTAAAGAGGTTGTACACTGAGAAAAAATGTTTTTCTCTTCTTTACATCCTGAAAGAGAAACCCATAATGAGCTAGTATGCATTGCATACTAGCTTATTATGAAATACTTACCTTAGAACGAGCCCCCGCCGTGCCGTCCGCTTACCTGTATGACGGGCGACATGTATAGTCGCCCGTCTTCCGGGATCGCTGCATCCGGCCATCTGATTGGCCGGAGCCGCGGTGACGTCACTCCCGCGCACGCGCGCGGGAGCCGACGGTCACGGCACAGGGCTCTGAAGGAACGGCACGATCTGCCGTTCCTTCAGAGCGCATGCGCCAGTGACGTCACTGGCTGCATTAAAGGTAAATATCTCCTAAACGGTGCATGTTTAGGAGATATTTACAGTACCTATAGGTAAGCCTTAATATAGGCTTACCTATAGGTACAACTTCCTGAGGAGGGTTTACTTCCTCTTTAACAGGAGGAAGAGATGCAGGTTTCAAAAATAGTGCATCGTTTAAGGTTACGAGGTCTCTGAAGGTTCTTCAATGTCTGTATTCTCTGAGTGGTTAGATGTTGAAATGATGAAAAATGAGAAATTCCCTGAGAAATGCAATGACTTAAAAAAGAACATCCTTCTCCTTGCAGAACTGGCCTAGCCTGCAATAGAGACAATAGAGAGGTTCAGTCATTCGTAAAGACACTGTCTGACCCGTGAAACCTAGGGTGGGAGCTGTCTCCCCTGGAAGGGGAACCTTGCCTCTAGGGCAGGGATCCTCAAACTATGGCCCTCTAGCTGTTATGGAACTACACTTCCCATAAAGCATTATAAAACTCCGACATTCATGGACATGACTAGGCATGATGGGAATTGTAGTTCCTGAACAACTGGAGGGCCATAGTTTGAAAACCCCTTCTCTAGGGTCTTGAGATCCTAGAACAGTTTTGGCTGCATCGGTGGTAATGAGGCAAGGGAGGGGATATTTTAATTCCTCTAGGATGTGGGCTGACACCGGTTTACCAACGCCCTATGATGAGTCATAGTAGTTTCTGACCATACCTACCTTTGAAGTTTCCGGATCCTCCGAAATAAATTGCCACTTACCCCCGCGGACCTCCTGGGTTGGTCAGACAATTATGCCTGGTGTGCCCTGACTTTCCACATCCATAGCAGACCTGTTAAAAAAACTCATAGTTTGCCACGGAGTTAGAAGGAGAGGGTTCAGGTGTTATGACAGGCTGTTGAGAGATAGAGACAGTGTGAGGTGGGAGGGTGTTAACAGTGTGTCGGTCTGTACTGTGAGCTGAAGAAAACTGAGATTAAAGTGCAGAGACATTAAAGTCAATAACAGGCTGTGAATTAGGAGCAGATCTGGCTTGTCTCAATAAAGTTAGCCCAGAAAGAGCTTCCTTCACTTCCCTCACCGGATCGCTGGACTCGGTTATCTCATCAGGCCAAGTGTACATAATGCGGTTCTTCCGGACAGAAATCGCCCTATGCTCGCCTTGCTGATTGACCATAATAGATCTCTGAAGCCACAATTGCGCTGCGCCTAGCATGTTTGTTGCCTAGACCCTAGTCCTAAATTCAATAATAAACTCTGCCATCTCCAGACATCAAAGGTACCTTCCAAAGGGATGCATTAACTGGTTCCCTTGGCTATCTATTTCCTGAGGGGGTCTCATGGCCCGAGCCCCAAATGCAGACCATGTACAGCAAAAGTTGTGATCATCTTATCGTTAAGTACCATCCTGCTTCGGCACCAGTACCACTGACGAAGCCCAAGGGCTTTCGGGGGGGTTCAATGACTGCTATGCGAAGCATTTCATTTATTTCTTTCCGCATCCCTTCACAAACTGCCTCGGGGAGGCGGTAGGGGGGCTGCCTCAAAGGAGCCTGGCCTGGGATCTCTACCCGGTGGGTTGCTAGGCTATTGTACCCGGGTCCCTGGGAGAACGTGGCCTGTTTGGCTTCCAGGAGGGCGGTCGCTTGGGTCCGCTCCTGCGGTCCCAGTCATTTCTCCAAGTGTACCAATGCTATGGCCCTTTCTCTCTGGTCGCTCCCTAGCAAATCAGGTAAAGGTAGGGTATCCGGATCCTCGGATGCTGGGGCACACACGGCCACCACTTCTTCCTCTCTAACTTTGTATTCCTTGAGTATGTTGATGTGAAATGTGCTCTTCACATCCTCAATCTCACAACTGGCTACCGTGTAAGTAGTTTCACATACTTTCCCAATAATCTTGTAGGGTCCTTGCCAGGCAGCCTGCAGTTTGTCTTGTCGGACTGGTTTAAGTACCATAACCCTCTGTCCAACCTGAAAATGATGGTGTCGGGCCCTCTGGTCGTATCATACCCGCTGCCTGAATGTTCTCGCGCACCTTTCAAATCAAAGCATCCATACTGTCTCTCAACTCCAGTACGTATGGTACCACCCAGGTCCCTGATGACTCTGTGGCCCCCTCCCGGTGCTCCCGAATATGGTCTAGAGGCCCCCTCACTTGCCTCCCGTATAACAGCTCAAAGGGTGAGAACCCCGTTCATTCCTGCGATAAGCAAAGAGAAGGAGAGGCAGGAATCCCTCCCAGTCTCTGCAAGCGGCCGTGAACGCCTTCAGCATCTGCCTCGGAATTCCATTGAACCGCTCACACAGACCGTTAGTCTGGGGATGATACGAGGAGCTCATCAAGGGTTTTATCCCACAGACCTTCCATAACCGATGAGTCACAGTTGCAGTGAACTGAGTACCCTGGTCAGATAGCATCTCTCGAGGAAATCCGACTCTTGAGAATAGCTTGACCAGGGCATCCGCCACTGTCTCTGCTTCAATATTGGGTACCGCTACTGCTTCAGGGTATCTAGTTGCAAAATCTACTATTGTAAGAATATAATGGTTACCAAAGCGACTAGGTTGATCTAGGGGTCCTATTAAATCTATCGCTACCCGACTAAAGGGCTCTTCAATGATTGACATGGAAACCATCTTAGCTTTAGGGTGGTTGCCCCTCTTACCCACCCGTTGGCATATTTCACACGTTTAACAATATCGTTGGACATCATTGGAGATTCCCGGCCAGAAAAAGTTTTGGGCTACCCGGTAGGAGGTCTGCCGTATTCCTAAATATCCAGCTAATGGGATATCATGCCCAATCCTCATCAGCTCCTGCCTATATTTTTGGGGAACTACTGGCTGGCGTTTCTTTTTTGGCCCCGGTGCTTTGGCCCCAGTCCTTGAGTCAGTGAGCCTATACAACCGGCTACCCTCCCACACATACTGTTCCCCCTCCAGTCCCCCTTAATCCGATACAGCTTTTTCCCTGTACTTTAGTAAGGTGGGGTCTCCCGCTACCTCTTTCACAAAATCCTCAGGGGTATCCCAGGGTAGGGGCTCTACCGTCACGGTCAGGGAAGTATGCCTTACCTGGGTCTCTGGAGTTTGGGAGTGGTTTTCTGCAGCGCGGCTCTGGGCTCTTGTAGTGACAGCTTGAACCTCCTGGTTTGGTGTGGGCATAAATGTAGACGTAAAGGGACCCAGATCATATGCCGAGTATCACATCTGCGGGCAAATCCTTCATGACCCCCACCTTTACAGTTCCAGACCCCACACCCCAATCCAAAGGAACCTGAGCGGTAGGGATTCTATAAACAGCTCCCCCTGCCACCCGAACAGCAATGGATTTGCCTGGCTGCTCATGGTTGTTAGGCAAATGTCTCTGAACCAGTGTGATGGTGGCCCCTGTATCCCAAAGGCCTTGAACAGTCTGGCCATTAACCATCACCAGTTGACGGTGGTTTTGCCAGTTGTCCCCACTGGCTGCCTGCACCGGATTTGCTTCAACGAGGAACCCCAGGCGTTCTTCCCTGGTTAACTGTCGGGTCTCCCAGGTAATGGGACCTTGGTAATCGATGGAGTGAACCGCTGCCCTTGCGTTGGTACCTGATGGACGATTCCAATTAGATTGGGTTTGTTCCATCGGACAATCCCTGCAGTAGTGTCCCACCTGCTTGCACTGGAAACAACGAGGTCCTGTGGTCTGTGAAGGTCGATTTACTTCGGCCGCAGGTCACTGAGGTGGTTGATAGCTCCCCACTGGTTGTTGCACTGGTGGCTCGACCCGAAGTGGTTTTGGTTTGAGGGAGGATCGTTCTGGAATCCGTGTATTCATCTGCAAGCTGGGCCGCCTCTTGAAAGGTGAGGGGGTTATGGTCCCTCACCCATTCCCTAACATCCGGTTGAAGCAACATGAAGAACTGTTCAAGTAGTACCAGTTGTAATAATTCATCCAGGGTCGTAACCTGACATCCATTCACCCAGTGTGTGGCTGCCCTATACAGCCAGCAAGCTCACCTTCACCCGCTCCTAGCTGTTTAAGTCCTGATCAGGGATGGCTCTGAAGGCATCAGCTGCTTTGCCAAAATCCGCCAAATACCAGTCAATCTTGCCTGTATTCTCCTCAAATGCTTTAAAACGCGCTGAATGGAATTTTCCGCAGTTTGGGGGGTTAGAGCTGGAACCGTTTGGTACAACCGCTGTGGTTCCCTGTGCCTCCACTAGGCGGATTTGTAATTCCCATTGTTTGTTCGCATTTTCGTTCGAACTATCAATGATGCTGAAAATTATTTCAGGTGAAGGATTTGGCCCGAACAGCGCCAGCCGTTCCCTTATTTCTCTGTCCACTTCGCTTTCTTCTGCACAAGCAGCCGAGGTTGCTGTGACCACAAGTTCTCCCTGTCCAGCTCCATTAGCTCGTTTATGATGAGACGCTTGGCTTTATTGCTGCAATACCCCCACAAACCTCCAATATTTCCTTCAAAGTGTTGCACTTGAGTTGAGTGTAGCAACCCTCTATGCATGCTGCTCCAGTTCCAGCCTTAAATTATAAATCCACGAAAAAGGGATCGTTCCACCGCTGCCACCAAATTTGATGGTCTGACCCCCCCTCTCCCTGCCACTGGTTCCCCTTTTTCAGAACAGCAAATAATCTATCTAGGCGAAATAACACCGGCATAGCATAACACCCCCCCATACATGAGCCAAGGCTTAATGCTGGGTAAAAGATTCTCTTTATTGACCAGTCTCACACACTATATATACAGCACAGGGACACATCCCCCCCCCCCTCCTGACCAGGTCAGGGCCCCGATTACATTATCATGTAGATGAGATTGTGTACAGAAAGATAATTAACCTGAACCAATTATCCAGCCATCTGGACAGAAGTTCATTAGTAATTAACAAGGAGACAGACAGATTTGAACAGAACACACAGCACACCTTAATATACAAACAATAGGAAGACCACCAGGGATAGACTGCCGTCTCTGAAACCAAAGAATATGGGACAGAGGCCAAAGTGAATAGTTATTTCAATGAACATATTCAGAATCAAACAGGCCATGGATAGTCTTCATATATTTCTTGAGATATATTCCTGACAAATATTACTGTCCCATTTGAGTAATCCAAACCAAATGTATGAAATTAGTCCAGAGTGATAGGGTTCTCCTTCACAAAAGTTAACAGAACTTTAATAATTTCCATGGGGCAGTCCCAGGTGGTATACTCCCAATTCCTGTTTTAGGATTCCAGTTTTTTTTCTGCCTAGTCAGGAGTAAGTACCTAGCTCCCTGATGGGATCTCTGGTCCTGGCATTTTTTTCTTAATTATTTTTTTGTTATTTTCTAGTTTGTATGTTCCTGTGAGAACTACAATTAACCGTCGGACTGGGCGACTGAATATTCTAGATCCTGATGGTCTCCCCAGTCTGGCCAGCGAGAGTGTGCAGGCCTCAGCTCTGCGGTAGGTCGGCCTTGACCTGCATGGAGTGAATCCTGCCGAGTCTCCACTGGTATGGTAAGTAACCCCCCTTTCTCCGTCGGGAAGTTAGGGGTTAGTGCGGGTCCTCTAGGGGTCGGTGGTCTTGGGTAACACTGCCCTCCCCTACTTTTTCACTATCCTCACAGGGGGTCTTCCATTCCCTCTCCCCCCCCCCACTCCCTTTTTCTCGCATCTCCCCATCTCTGGGGGGCGTCCAGGGGTATTTATCTTTTATGTGGATGGGGTGCGGTGTGTGGCCTACGGCTAGTCGCCATGTTCTGTGGGGCCAGGTGTATGGCAGTACAGTACTTGGGGGGGGCTCCCGCAAAGGCCGTTGGCAATGGGTGGGTTTGGTGAGGGGTTGGACAGTGCACTTAGCGCCCGAAGGCGCCGCCATTACCCACCATGTGCAGCGGCTTGGCGGCCTTTTCCTTGTGGACCAGCAGTGACCTGGGCTACTGCGCATGAGCGGTGGCTATTTTCCCGAAGACCAGCGGTGGCTGGAGCTATGGCGGTGGCCATTTTCTGGTAGCCACATTGTGTGATAGACGGCTGGTGACCTTTGGTGATGGCACGGATGCTACTCACAGCAGTGTTCTACAAGAGATTGTCACCTTTTCCTTGCTCCTTGTGTTGCAGAGACAGTGGTGAGTCCTATGGCAGTATGTCCCTCCCTGGTTGGGCTATTTGCAGTGTTCTGGGACCTGTAGTCCCACAGGCTTCAGTATTTCTGGGGTTTTATTACTATTTACAGCTCTGTTGAAATTCTCACTGTGTTGCCATTGCAGCACCAGGATGAAGCCAGCCAAACATGTCTCACCACCAGACCCACTCTCAGAGGGGGGATCTTCTGGGTCCCACTCTGCCATGGCGGTCATGACGGCGGTCCTACAATCTTTAGTGTCAAAAGGAGGTCTCCCAAAAAGTGCACACTGTCCTCTCCTGTTTCATCTGCCTCCTCAGAATATGAGGCTGATATGGCTGCCACAGACGTTAGTCGCCTCACGGGGTCTGCGTCCACGCACCTCAAGTGTTCTAACAGTGAGGATGATTCCTCTTCCTCCACCTCAGTGCAGGAAAATGCGCTGGTAGAGGCACTGATTGTATCAGTGCGGGAAACTTTAAAAATGGAGGACGCAGCGGATGCTGCGTCAGCCACGCAGGCCATCTAGGGTGACTAAAGTATTTCCTTTCCCTGCCTATTTTGACGAGATTTTTGCCAGTCAATGGGGTTTCCTGAAGCGTATGGCCAGGATACCTAAGCGTTTCGCTAGGCGATATCCTTTTGAAGATTCCCTGGTAAAGAAACTTACAATACCACTGGTGGTGGACTCACAGGTTTCTAGATTGAATAAAGCCACATTATTGACTGTGGAGGAAGCTCCGTCCTTTAAGTATCCGGTAGATAGGAAGGCTGAAGCATTGGTACGCCATCTTTTTACCATGATCGGCTCAATTCTGAGACCGGTGTTTGCCATTACCTTGGTCTTCCAGACCTTGACGGAGGGGGCGAAGCTGTTACGGCAAGATTTGGAGGGTCAGGAGCTGGCAGAACAAATTTTTCGGGGGTAGCAATATATGTGCGATGACTCCCTGGATGCAGCTCCATTAGCCTGCAGGGCATCGGTGACGGTGGTGACTTTACGCCGCATGATCTGGTTGAAATGCTGGTCTGCGGACCAGGCTTCCAAAAAGGTTCTGATGGATCTTCCCTTTGTGGGTGACCGTCTGTTTGGAGCCTCCATAGAGGATATCATTAAGGGTCTCATGGGAGGCAAGAGTACCTTGCTTCCTCAGGTTGCAAGAATAAAGATGTAGCGGAATGGACACTGAAAATATGGTTTGGATTACTTCAAATTAGACAGTAATATTTGTCCACAATATATCTCAAGAAATATATGAAGACTATTCCTGGCCTGTTTGATTCTGAACATGTTTATTGAAAGAACTAATCACATTGGTCTGTTACTGGTGGTCTCTTCCTATTGTCTGTGTATTAAGGTGTGATGTGTTTTCTGTTAAGCCTGTCTGTCCCATTATTAATTGTTAATGAATTCACATGTTGTTTCTGAACAGATGGCTAGATAAGTAGTTCAGGTTCATTCTATTTCTGTACACAATTTCATCTGCATATGATAATGTATTCAGACACATGACCTGGTGGGGTAATTGGATCAGGAGGGGGGTGTTTCCCTGTGCTGTATATATTGTGTGTGAAACTGTTCAATAAAGTTGTTGACTACCAGAACTGTGTGTCATCCAGTTACTGGGGGGGATTTTGCCGTGTATATGTTAATACTTCCTCAGCTTCAATGATTATACAGCAGAGGTACCTAGGCTGGGTATTGGAGCTCCGCTACAAAAGAGTTTTGCTGCAAACGTGGTCCGGTATTTTTGGGCCACAAGCGGCCCTTTCGTCCCACAGGGTAGCAGGAAAAAGGGTCAAAACCCTCTTGACCTTTCTCGGGGGGTTCCAAGCGACCCTGGGGTGGTAAGTCCAAGGTGGGTTCCTCTGGTCTCATGGAGAAGCCCTACTCCCCCCGAAGGGATGCCCTCACCCATTCCAGGGGTGGGGAGACACCTTTGTTTCTTTCCGGATCCATGGATCTCGTTCATCAAAGACAAATGGGTTATCGAGTTGGTTCGGTCCGGTTACAAGATCGATTTTCGGTCCTTGTCCCAGCCAAGGTTCTTCCCCTCCAACTTGCGTCTGTCCAAAGATGGTCTTCAATGCCTTTTTGGGGCGGTTCAGGACTTGTTGTCACAAAAGGTGATAGTCCCTTTTCCGGAGTCGGAATGTACAGGGGTTGTATTCCAACCTCTTCACGGTTCCCAGGAAGGAAGGGAAGGTTCAGCCTATCCTGGATGTCAAGGCCCTGAATTATTTTGTGCGGGTTCAAAAATTCAGAATGGAATCAATTTCGATCAGTCGTGGCTTCTCTTCATCAGGGGGACTTTCTAGCTTCCATCTATATCAAGGACGCTTACCTCCATATTCCAATCTACATCGGACATCAACGACTTCTTCGTTTTGCCATAGGCTTCTCGCACTATCAATTAGTGGCATTAACCTTTGGTCTCGTCTCCACTCCTCGGGTGTTCACAAAGGTGTTGGCCCCGGTGTTAGCCTTACTCAGGCAATGGATTGGATCTGTTCTGGGATACCTGGACGATCTTCTTCTGAGGGCGGAAACGCCGTCAGTCCTGCAGGAGGACCTGGGCATCACTGTGAGAACTCTGCAGTAGTTCATCTGGATTCTGAATTTTCAGAAGTCAGCCTCGACTCTGTCCAGCAAGTTGGATTTTCTGGGGCTGACTCTGGATTCAACGGCAGCCCAGGTTTTTCTTCCGAAACAAAAACTTTTGAAGTTGCAGCGGGCGAATCGCCTCTTGTTATCCAATCGTCAATCGTCTCTGAGAACCTGCATGCAGGTGCTGGGTTTGATGGTCTCCGAACAAAAAAAGTAATAGGAAGGGAAGGTACTGATAAACAAAGTCTACAAGCAAATTACCCACTCTCTCAATACTGAACATGAAGAGCGGGGCTCATATGGCAAAAAGACAGCATTACAAAAAAGCATGGACAAGAAAAAGAGAAAGTTGCCCAGGGAAAGCGCCATATATTAGACCCACAGAGGTATATAGTATGTATGTGGGTCAAACAAAGATTCCAAGTAGATCACTTTATTGATAAAAGGTAAATACATTTTATTGCATCAAAAATTTAAAACAGATCATTGACAATGGAATAAATAAACCTTCCACCTCACCAAGACATTATATTAAAATTAACCACGTGGTGATTAAAAACAACACACATACGTATAGGTAGGCTGTAGCTGTCATGTGAACAATGGAATAACCAATTAGCAAATGGATAAGGTAAAAAATGTTTAAATAAAATAAATAAACAATTAATCCACTGTAATGGAAAAATGGACAAAACGGGGCAACTCGGCAACCCAGTTAGAGGTGATCCCGGGGCATCCAATATATTTGGGCAGCCGATTGACCACATCCAAACTGAGGATACGGTGGGGTAAGCAAACCACAGGCTATGGTGTAAGGTGTCAATAAAGCAGATTGCATGTAAACCGAGATTGAGGCAGATCAAATTGACCAATGTATGGCCTCTGATCTCGAGCATTAAGCTACACAGACACCATCCAGCATATATGGAAATTGCAATGCATAGATCACAGAAAGGAAGAGCCGACAGTAAATTATGACCAATATAAGAAGATCAAAAGAAAATAGTAAATATAAATGGTAACATGGTAGCATGGCAAATAACAAAAATAAAATTAGCAACAAACCAATCTCAAACTGGTGACCAAAAGGAAAAAAGGGTCCTGGCTTATGTCCGGCGGCTGTCTCTGCAAACAAATTGGGGAGCAGAGAAGCCGCAAAGGGCCGGACCAGGGACAACTCCCCCTGTCAGCCAGCAGGAGATGACACCAGGGACAAAAATAAAAATTGCAAAGGTCCGAAAAAAAAGGGGGTGGCCTCTGCGGACCAATGTAAATTGCAAGGTGTATGATACACCAAACCGTGATGCTCCTGGTATACAAAAATAACAGGAATATATAAAGAATAATTAAATAATGTATGTAATTTCAAGTCCAAAGGAGTCAAACAATGAATATTATAATAAAATAAGGCCAGCTTCCATATGGCATAGCCAAGCACCAAAAATCGTCATAAATCCATAGAACTTTCATAATGGCAAGAAAAACTGATGGGATGAACTCTAAGTAGTCTAATGTGTAAATACTGGTAGTACCGGAATGCCCAAAGCAACAAAAGTCAAATAAAGTAAATGGTAACTGAACAGATCACTTCCATAAACATAGTAAGCAGTCTTATAGACTAAGCAAAAAGTGCTGGTAGTGGTAAGCCAAAGGAAAATTGGAAATCACTTCCAAGTATAATTAAGGTTACACCCAAGGCCAAGACAAGAAAGACACTTCAACATCAGACAGGTATCAAACCTGAATGTGGGATGGTATAGTTCAAACGACCATGGGGATCCTTAATTTCCTGACAGACTCCATGGCAGCCTACGTGTGGGTTAGTCCCGCCTCCTCCTACCTCATAGGGCCCCACTCCCATAAATTTCACTCTGCCCCAGAGACCATGTTCCTTTTTTGTCCTCCTCCTGTTGGATGGATATCAAGTCTTACTTCATGAAGATTTTCGGTCTATTTCCTGGTGATTTACACGATCGATTCCAGGCTGAATTCCTGAAGAGTCCAGTACGCCCTAGCTACTAGCGGGGTAGGACACAGGTGTGCAATCCCATGCACTGGAGAAGCATAAAGCCTGGCCACTGGCGGGCAAGCTGAATACGGCCAATCGTCCTATAATACATATATAATAAGTCCTATTAATACACCCCGAATCGATGCACTGGAGGTTTTCGTGTCCCAGGTCAGACCGTGGTTCGGAGCGTGCTTGGTAACATATGGCAGCCATTTTTTGTATATGTATTTTGTCTTGCGGTGTTTTGGAACGCAGGTGCGTTCCATCTTGTGGCCCCGGCTCTTCCTGTGTCCCAGCGCAGCTTCCGGGTCACCGCTGGGTGTCTGGGGGCGGTGCTGGCGCAGTGGAGTGGCTGTTCGTGCTCACACATGCGCACGGATGCTGTCTGTCACGGGGGGCGGTGACGTCATCATCTGGCGGCAGATTTAAAACTGCTGTCACAGTGGATCACATTGGGATTGTACTGCGGGCATATGCGGCGGCTTCCCTGTGTTTGATCGTTCTCTGCTAGTGGTAAGCTTAATCCTGCTGGATGTCTGTGTGCAGTCTGTATGCAGCACTTCCTTATTCCTGTGTTTGTTGCAGTCTTCCTGTTAAGAGCAGTATGGATACTTCACCGCCCCCCAGTGGCCAACCCTTACTCTACAGGTAAGAGTGGTATTATTTTTACCTATCCCTGTACGGTTCGGATTTAGGGCAGTAGGGGTAATTTTTCCCTTTTCTCTTAGCCCTTCTAGGTCTGATAAACAAACTAAAGCACGCGAAAATAAGGACCTTACTAGGTCACAACGTTATCACACATCTCCTGGCACTAATCGCCACAAGTCTTCTACCAAACATCACAGGGAAGGCTCCACGCTTGCATCAGCACAAAGACACCCTGATAGAAGATCTTGCTGGGGTTGTGCAGCACGTGTTTCTAATGGCAAATCACTATGTGATGCATGTTTTGCCCATGCCTCTAGAGAAAGGGGGAATGATAACCAGCAGGTGGAATCCCTGGTTAGACGGGTGGTCCAAGAATCCCTACAAAACCTGGGGGTTGACCGCACCTGTAGCCCCTCGGCTGGTATGGCAGACATCCCTGTTAGGGATAGCCTCAGTACTCCCGGCCCTTCTCAGCAGAGCATTTCCGGCTTCAACTCCTCCGATAGTGAGGACGAATCGGATACTCCTGGCACAGGCTTTGATTTTGCCTTGGTCCCTACCCTGGTTAAGGCAGTAAAGGGAGCCCTAAAGTGGGAGGAGCCAGTAGAGTCACCATCTAAACAAAGAAGGTACTTCAAGCACCTAAAGAAAGAGCGCCATAATTTTCCCTTTTTAGGTGAACTTGGTGAAATTATCTTGGATGAGTGGGGATGTGCAGAGAGAAAAAAAATTCTCTGGTATCCAAAGTTTCCAGGATGTACCCATTCAAGAGTGAGGATGTGAAGCACCTGGAGTCAGCCGCCCTCATGAGATTAGCGAGGCACGTCACTCTTCCACTCAAAGACACAGTGTCTTTTAAAGATGGGCTGGAAAGAAGAATTGACACTGACCTTAAGAAGATTTAGGTGTCTGCTGGAATGGCTTGTAAGCCAGCCCTAGCCATTGCGGCTTTATCCAAGGCCATGGAGGCCTGGACAATAGACAATAGACAATCTAAGGCCTGTATCAGAAGAAGTAGCCAGAGCTTCAGCAGTGAATGAGCTCAGACTGGCGGCTTCTTTTCTGGGGGAGGCTTCCCTAGATATTATTCGTCTGGTGGCCCGAGGCAATGCTCTCTTCAGTGACAGCTAAACGGGCTCTATGGCTGCGCCCCTGGCTGGCTGATCCTTCCTCCAAGCAGGCCTGGTGCCGTATTCCATTCGAAGGGTCTTCCTTGTTCGGGAACAAGCTGGAGAGCGCTATTTCACGGGCCACGGGCCGTAAGTCGGGGTTCCTCCCGCAGGATCGTGGTCTGCTGGGTCAGAGAAGGACACAGTCCAGACAATCTTCGGATAGAGCGAAGGATGCTCGAAGTTACAGACCTGGTCGTGAATTCCGGATAAACATGGAGGAAAAATCCATCTTCAAACCAAAAGGCTTCCAAAAGGAGCCTCTTCTAGTAGCCGGGAAGCGGCTAAGTCCTTTTGATGTTGGGCCTGTCCAGACGGTTCAGGTCGGTGCTCGCCTTCTCCGGTTTTGACACGTCTGGGCAGCCTCGATAAAAGATTTTTGGGTCATCAGGACAATCTCTACAGGACACACTTGGTCGTTCTGCAGTCCACCTATCCTCAAGTTTGTTCCCACAGCTCTTCCACGGTCGGAAGAAGAAAGGCAAATCCTTTCGGCATACGTAGATGCGCTGCTGCTTCAAGGCACAGTAGTTCCAGTACCAGCCAAAGAGAGGTTTCAAGGCCTCTATTCTCCACTCTTCTTAGTAATGAAGAAGAACGGCTCCTGGAGACCGGTCATAGACCTCACACATCTAAACTCCTTTATAAAAAAGGGAAAATACAAAATGGAGACAATATTGACAATCCGCCAGGCGGTTCAGCCAGGAGATTGGCTTGTGTCAATAGACTTGAAGGATGCATATTTCCATGTGCCTATAGCAACAGAGTTACAGAAATACCTGTGGTTTGCTGTGGATCAACACCATCTTCAGTTTACATGTCTCCCATTCGGGCTCACAACATCTCCTCGAGTATTTTCAAAACTCTTATTGGCTGTGGTAGCCCTGATCAGAATCAAGGGAGTGCGTCTTCACCATTATTTAGACAACTTACTACTTCTGTCGCAA
Source organism: Pelophylax lessonae (assembly GCF_965119305.1). Taxonomy (NCBI): domain Eukaryota; kingdom Metazoa; phylum Chordata; class Amphibia; order Anura; family Ranidae; genus Pelophylax; species Pelophylax lessonae. The sequence continues at coordinate 479,432,847 of NC_138770.1, read as the reverse complement.
GATCGCGAGCAACTCCTGGTTCACAGAGATCTAGTCACGGCGACTCTTCTCGAGTTCGGCTGGTTGCTAAACCTGGAAAAGAGCCATCTGGAGCCCACACAGGCACTTATCTTTCTCTGGGCTCAATTCAATACAGTCAAGGGCATCATCTCCTTGCCTCTAGAGAAAATCCTGATTATCAGAGACAGAGTACAGCTGGCCATGTCAACATCTCATCTCCGGGTCTCACAGTGCCTCAAAATAATAGGTACTATGTTGGCCACGACACCTATGGTGAAATGGGCTCAATGGAGGATGCGTCCTTTTCAAACAGGATTTCTTCGCCAATGGTGCCCAGGCGACATGGATCATCTGATTTGGATTTCCCCAGTAATGCGGCACAGTCTCCTGTGGTGGTTGCAGAAGAGGAATCTACTCAATTGCCATTCTATCCTTCCCATCTCTTGGGTCACGATAACCACGGACGCAAGCAACACAGGTTGGGGCGCTCACTGCCTATCAGAGATAGCCCAGGGCAAATGGAATCCTCGGTTACACAGGGAAGTTTCGAACATCCTGGAGCTTCGAGCAGCGTTTCAAGCTCTCCAAGCATTTCATCACCTTACAGTAGGAACATTTGTGCTCCTGAGGCTGGACAATACGACGGCAGTGTCGTATATAAAGCGTCAAGGGGGAACTCGCAGTCACTCTTTATTGAGAGAAGTCGAGCCAATAATGGTCTGGGCTCAGAAATACTTATCCAACCTCACTGCGGTTTTTCTGCCAGGGACACAGAACATCCAGGCGGATTTTCTATCACGAGTCTCCATGGACAACGAGTGGAGTCTTCATGCCGATGTGTTTCAGTGGCTAAAGTCCCTAGGGTTCCTTCCGGAAGTGGATCTGTTCGCTTCCCCGTGCAACTTCAAGTTGGAGAAGTACTACACGAGATTCAAATGCCCACAAGCTTTCGGGGTGGATGCCCTAACAGAGCAGTGGAGATTTCACAAGGCTTACGCCTTCCCACCAGTTCCAGTCCTCCTTCGATTCCTGACGAGACTCAGGTCGGAAGAAGTGGAGGCTCTTGTGATAGCCCCATATTGGCCGAACAGGCCCTGGTTTCTGATGCTGCTACAGCTGAGCTTTCGCGAGCCAGTTCCACTACCTTCCAGGCAGGATCTCCTGTCTTAGGGAGCGGTTCTACACCCTTGCCCGGCCCATCTGCACCTGATGGCCTGGTTTTTGAAAGGGAAAGGCTGGAGGCATTAGGGTGTCCAAGTGGAGCTATCTCCACACTGTTGAATGCAAGAAGAGCTGGAAAAAATAGAGTCTACGAAAGGATATGGAAGAAGTTCATGTCTCATATCTCCAGAAATATGGATGTGCAAGGCACTCCAAAGGTTCAACACATTTTGAGTTTTCTACAATCTGGCCTGGATCTGCCTTTATCAGTCAGTTCTCTTCGAGTTCAAGTGTGTCAGCTATCTCGGCTTTCACAGGAACATCCTGGGCAAAGCATCCTCTAGTGAGGCAATTTTTCAGAGGAGCTTCTAGGCTCAGACCACAAAGGAAGCCCAGATTCCCTAAGTGGGATCTTCCACTTGTTCTGGATTTCTTTGCAGACCTCAGAAAAGATAACCTGGTTCAACTCTCCATCAAAGAATTGTCTCTTATAGTAGCGTTCCTGGTGGCAGTCACCTCAGCAAAAAGGGTCTCTGAGCTAGGAGCTTTGGGATGCAAAGAACCCTTTTTGTCGTTTTTCCCGGATTGGGTGGTTCTGATTCCCATGTTGGATTCGCACCCAAAAGTATCCTCTATTTTTTATGAAAATCAGGAAATTGTCTTGCCAACATTCAAATCCTCTGACTCTGCGACTCATCCACTGGATGTAGGGCAAATTCTGAAACTATATCTGGAAGCCACATCTCATTTCCGTCATTCGGATTGTTTGTCCTGTTCTATGGGAAGAATAAAGGCTTGCGTGCTTCGTCTAGAACGATCGCATCTTGGATTGTCCGGTCCATTCAATGGGCCTATAGAGCTAAAGGTTGGCTCCCCCGGAGGCGGTGACAGCGCATTCTACAAGAGGAATGTTGACTTCTTGGGCAGCGTTTCGTCATGTGGCTCCTGAAGTTGTATGCAAAGCGGCCTCATGGTCCTCAATCCACACTTTCATGGCTCATTATTGTGTCGAGCCAGCTTCTTTATCATCTGTTGATTTTGGTTTGCGGATACTATCAGTTGATGGTGCAAATTAAATTTCTTTTGAACAGCAGATTGCCCAACCTGGTGTGTTTGGCTAGTTATTTCTCACACGTTGGCTGCCATGGAGTCTGTCAGGAAAACGGAAAATTTATATCAAATACTTACCGTAATTTTCCTTTCCTGATGGACTCCATGGCAGCCGGAGTCCCCACCCATCTGCCGGAGGAGGCTATTTTATGGAACATGGTCTCTGGGGCAGAGTGAAATTTATGGGAGTGGGGTCCCATGAGGTAGGAGGAGGCGGGACTAACCCACACGTAGGCTGCCATGGAGTCCATCAGGAAAGGAAAATTACGGTAAGTATTTGATATAAATTTTCCGTTTTAGGTGTGTCTGAGTGGATCGTATGCTGGGAAAACATTTTCTTTGTGCGGGTACTTGAGGATACTATGTGACTGTTCATTATTCCCTTTTACTAATGCTAAACTGGCTAAATTGGTCTATTGATGAGACAATTAATTTGACTTCTTTGTACTTGAAATTACATACATTATTTAATTATTCTTTATATATTCCTGTTATTTTTGCATACCAGGAGCACCACGTTTTTGTGTATCATACACCTTGCAATTTACATCGGTCCGCAGAGGCCATCCCCCCTTTTTTTCGGACCTTTGCCATTTTTATTTTTGTCCCTGGTGTCATCTCCTGCTGGCTGACGGGGGGAGTTGTTCCTGGTCCGGCCCTTTGTGGCTTCTCTGCTCCCCAATTTGTTTGCAGAGACAGCCGCCGGACATAAGCCGGACCCTTTTTTCCTGTTGGTCACCAGTTTGAGATTGGTTTGTTGTTAATTTTATTTTTGTTATTTGCCATGCTACCATGTTACCATTTATGATATTTACTATTTTGTTTTGATCTCCTTATATTGGTCATCAAATCATTAAATCTCGGTTTACATGCAATCTGCTTTACTGACACCTTACACCATAGCCTGTGGTTTGCTTACCCTGCCGTATCCTCAGTTTGGATGTGGTCAATCGGCTGCCCAAATATATTGAATGCCCCGTGATCACCTCTAACTGGGTTGCCGAGTTGCCCCGTTTTGTCCATTTTTCCATTACAGTGGATTCATTGTTTATTTATTTTATTTAAAGAGGTTGTAAACCCATACAAAATTTTTATTTTTTTTTCAACCTGAAAGAGAAACACATACTAGCATGCTAGCTCATTATAAAATACTTACCTTAGAACGAGCCCCCACCGTGCCGCCCACTTAGCTGTATGACGGACGACATGTTCAGTCGCCCGTCTTCCGGGATCGCGGCATCCGGCCATCTGATTGGCCGGAGCCACAGTGACGTCACTGCGCGGGAGCCGACTGTCACGGCACGGGGCTCTGAAGGAACGGCACCAGCGCCCGTTCCTTCAGAGCGCATGCGCCAGTGATGTCACTGGCTGCTCGTAAGGTAAATATCTCCTAAACGGTACATTTTTAGGAGATAGTTACAGTACCTATAGGTAAGCCTTATCATAGGCTTACCTATAGGTAACAGTTGCAGAGGAGGGTTTACTTCCTCTTTAAACATTTTTTGCCTTATTCATTTTCTAATTGGTTATTCCATTGCTCACATGACAGCTACAGCCTACCTATACGTATGTGTGTTGTTTTTAATCGCCACCTGGTTAATTTTAATATGCAGTGCCTTGCAAAAGTATTTGGCCCCCTTGAACTTTGTGACCTTTTGCCACATTTCAGGCTTCAAACATAAAGAAATAAAACTATTTTTTTGTGAAGAATCAACAACAAGTGGGACACAATCATGAAGTGGAACGCAATTTATTGGATATTTCAAACTTTTTTAACAAATAAAAAACTGAAAAATTGGGCGTGCAAAATTATTCAGCCCCCTTAAGTTAATACTTTGTAGCGCTTTTTTGTAGCGATTACAGCTGGAAGTTGCTTGGGGTATGTCTCTATCAGTTTTGCATATCGAAAGACTGAAATTTTTGCCCATTCCTCCTTGCAAAACAGCTCGAGCTCAGTGAGGTTGGATGGAGAGCGTTTGTGAACAGCAGTTTTCAGTTCTATCCACAGATTCTCGATTGGATTCAGGTCTGGACTTTGACTTGGCCATTCTAACACCTGGATATGTTTATTTGTGAACCATTCCATTGTAGATTTTGCTTTAGGTTTTGGATCATTGTCTTGTTGGAAGACAAATCTCCGTCCCAGTCTCAGGTCTTTTGCAGACTCCATCAGGTTTTCTTCCAGAATGGTCCTGTATTTGGCTCCATCCATCTTCCCATCAATTCTAACCATCTTCCCTGTTCCTGCTGAAGAAAAGCAGGCCCAAACCATGATGCTGCCACCACCATGTTTGACAGTGGGGATGGTGTGTTCAGGGTGATGAGCTGTGTTGCTTTTATGCCAAACATAACGTTTTGCATTGTTGCCAAAAAGTTAGATTTTGGTTTCATCTGACCAGAGCACCTTCTTCCACATGTTTGGTGTGTCTCCCAGGTGGCTTGTGGCAAACTTTAAACAACATTTTTTATGGATATCTTTAAGAAATGGCTTTCTTCTTGCCACTCTTCCATAAAGGCCAGATTTGTGCAGTATACGACTTATTGTTGTCCTATGGACCGAGTCTCCCACCTCCGCTGTAGATCTCTGCAGTTCATCCAGAGTGATCATGGGCCTCTTGGCTGCATCTCTGATCAGTCTTCTTCTTGTATGAGCTGATAGTTTAGAGGGACGGCCAGTAGTGTTGAGCGAACACGGACTGTATTATTCGGGTTCGTACCGAATAATTGGATTTTTGTTACCCGAACACGGACCCGAAAACTTTACTGTATGTTTGGGTTTAAAATCCGTGCTCGGTCATTTTATTTCCTGTTTTGTATGTAATGGCGCGCTTTTAATGGCGGGCTTTCAACAGCCAATCAACAAGCGTTTAACTGGTGTGCCTTAAGCCATCCCAGCCATGCCTACTAATGTATTAGTAGCTGTGATTGACCATCTGAAGCATGTGACCATGTCTTTATAAGTTCGAGACCCAGCGCACTGCGTCATTCTGCTGTAGTATTAGGGAGAGAGCACACATCATACGTGCTGGCTGCTGATTAGGGACAGACAGTGAAAAATTGTGTCCTAAAAGAATGCAGGGACAGGTCGGAGTGAAGGCAGGGAAAGTTATTTGAGCATTTTAGGGACAGGCTGCAGAGATTAGGCAGGGACAGTCTACATCGATTTTGCTGTGTGGGGGGTGGTGCAGTGAACGATCTTTTTGAGCATTTTAGGGACAGGCTGCAGAGATTAGGCAGGGACAGTCTACATCGATTTTGCTGTGTGGGGGGTGGTGCAGTAAACAATCTTTTTGCCCTCACTTGAGCCCACTGAGGAGGAGGAGGAGGAGGAGGAGGAGGGAGAAAAAAAATCTATTTTTATCAGTCAGTTGTGTGCAGCGTTTAACTTGTAGTAAAATATAGCTGATAAAGGGGAATTTTTTTCCCCCCTTCATAGCCTGCTTGCTGCTGACTCTGAGCTGACCGTGACATAAGACACTGCTGTGTTCACATGTGCTATTGAGTGATTTTCAATTTTATACACTTTTTTTCTATTCCACTATTCAATATACACCCTTTTGGGTTAAAAAAATTAAATTGTGGCATAGTCTGTACTAGTCTATTTAAAAATTACAAACTTAAAGGGGAATTTTCTTTTTTTTTTTCCCTTCATAGCCTGCTGCAGAGCTGACCGTGACATAAAACATAAGACACTGCTGTGTTCACATGTGCTATTGAAAAATCACCAATTTCATATCCTATTTTCTATTCCGCTATTCAATCTACACCCTTTGGGGTAAAAATAATTAAATTGCGGCATAGTCTGTATCGGTACGTGTGAGATACACCTTCCAAATTTTTGGGGCGCATCTTCCACCGCTGAAGATTGCAGGGTGCTTCAGTTTGCCTCCTGTTCCGAATTCCTCCTACTCCTCATCCTGCCTTTAGGATACAAAAAATTGTAATCGGGGCCTAGTCAGGGTTTGTACGTGTCAGATACACCTTTTGATATCATATTTTCTATTCCGCTATTCAATCTACACCCTTTGGGGTAAAAAGAATTAAATTGCGGCATAGCCTGTATCGGTACGTGTGAGATACACCTTCCAAATTTTTGGGGCGCATCTTCCACCGCCGAGGATTGCAGGGTGCTTCAGTTTGCCTCCTGCCTGTTCCGAACTCCTCCTACTTCTCATCCTGCCTTTAGGGTACAAAAAATTGTAATCGGGGGCCTAGTCTGGGTTTGTACGTGTCAGATACACCTTTTGATATCATATTTTCTATTCCGCTATTCAATCTACACCCTTTGGGGTAAAAAGAATTAAATTTCGGCATAATCTGTATTGGTACGTGTGAGATACACCTTCCAAATTTTTGGGGCGCATCTTCCACCGCCGAGGATTGAAGGGTGCTTCAGTTTGCCTCCTGTTCCGAACTCCTCCTACTCCTCATCCTGCCTTTAGGGTACAAAAAATTGTAATCGGGGCCTAGTCTGGGTTTGTACCTGTCAGATACACCTTTTGATATCATATTTTCTATTCCGCTATTCAATCTACACCCTTTGGGGTAATAAGAATTAAATTGCGGCATAGTCTGTATCGGTACGTGTGAGATACACCTTTCCAATTTTTTGGGCGCATCTTACACCGCCGAGTATTGCAGGGTGCTTCAGTTTGCCTCCTGTTCCGAACTCCTCCTACTACTCATCCATCCTTTAGGGTACAAAAAATAGTAATCGGGGCCTAGTCTGGGTCTGTACGTGTGAGATACACCTTTGGATATCATATTTTCTATTCCGCTATTCAATCTACACCCTTTAGGGTAATAAGAATTAAATTGCGGCATAGTCTGTATCGGTACGTGTGAGATACACCTTTCCAATTTTTTGGGCGCATCTTCCACCGCCGAGGATTGCAGGGTGCTTCAGTTTGCCTCCTGCCTGTTCCGAACTCCTCCTACTCCTCATCCTGCCTTTAGGGTACAAAAAATTGTATTCGGGGCTTAGTCTGGGTTTGTACGTGTCAGATACACCTTTTGATATCATATTTTCTATTCCGCTATTCAATCTACACCCTTTGGGGTAAAAAGAATTAAATTGTGGCATAGTCTGTATCGGTACGTGTGAGATACACCTTCCAAATTTTTGGGGCGCATCTTCCACCGCCGAGGATTGCAGGGTGCTTCAGTTTGCCTCCTGCCTGTTCCGAACTCCTACTCCTCATCCTGCCTTTAGGGTACAAAAAATTGTAATCAGGGCCTAGTCTGGGTTTGTACGTGTGAGATACACCTTTTGATATCATATTTTCTATTCCGCTATTCAATCTACACCCTTTGGGGTAAAAAGAATTAAATTGCGGCATAGTCTGTATCGGTACGTGTGAGATACACCTTCCAAATTTTTGGGGCGCATCTTCCAGCGCCGAGGATTGCAGGGTGCTTCAGTTTGCCTCCTGTTCCGAACTCCTCCTACTCCTCATCCTGCCTTTAGGGTACAAAAAATTGTAATCGGGGCCTAGTCTGGGTTTGTACGTGTGAGATACACCTTTTGATATCATATTTTCTATTCCGCTACTCAATCTACACCCTTTGGGGGTAAAAAGAATTAAATTGCGGCATAGTCTGTATCGTTACGTGTGAGATACACCTTCCAAATTTTTGGGGCGCATCTTCCACCGCCGAGGATTGCAGGGTGCTTCAGTTTGCCTCCTGCCTGTTCCGAACTCCTCCTACTCCTCATCCTGCCTTTAGGGTACAAAAAATTGTAATCGGGGCCTAGTCTGGGTTTGCACGTGTGAGATATAACGTTTTATAAATTTTTTTCTATTCCGCTATTCAATATACACCCTTATGGAGTGTAAAAAATTTAATTAGGGCATAGTCTGTATCGGTACGTGTGAGATACACCTTTTTAGATTTGTTTGGCGCATCTCCTTCCACCGCCCAGGATTGCAGGGCGCTTCAGTTTGCCTCCTGTTCCGAACTCCTCCTACTCCTCTTCCTCATCCTCATCCTGCCTTTAGGGTACAAGAAAAGAAATTGTAATCGGGGCCTAGTCTGTGTTTGTACGTGTGAGATACACCGTTTTATAAAATTTTTCCTATTCCGCTATTCAATATACACCCTTTTGGAGTGTAAAAAAATTAAATAACGGCATAGTCTGTATCGGTACGTGTGAGATACACCTTTTAAATTTGTTTGGCGCATCTCCTTCCACCGCCGAGGATTTCAGGGCGCTTCAGTTTGCCTCCTGTTCCGAACTCCTCCTACTCCTCTTCCTCACCCTCATCCTGCCTTTATGGTAAAAAAAATTGTAACCGGGGCCTAGTCTGTGTTTGTACGTGTGAGATACACCGTTTTATAAAATTTTTCCTATTTCGCTATTCAATATACACCCTTTTGGAGTGTAAAAAATTAAATTACGGCACAGTCTGTATCGGTACATGTGAGATACACCTTTTAAATTTGTTTGGCGCATCTCCTTCCACCGCCGAGGATTGCAGGGCGCTTCAGTTTGCCTCCTGTTCCGAACTCCTCCTACTCCTCTTCCTCATCCTCATCCTGCCTTTAGGGTACAAAAAATTGTAATTGGGGCCTAGTCTGTGTTTGTATGTGTGAGATACACCGTTTTTATAACATTTTTTTATTCCGCTATTCAATATACACCCTTTTGGGGTGAAAAAAATTAAATTACGGCATAGTCTGTATCGGTACGTGTGAGATACACCTTTTAAATTTGTTTGGCGCATCTCCTTCCACCGCCGAGGATTGCACGGCGCTTCAGTTTGCCTCCTGTTCCAAACCCCTCCTACTCCTCTTCCTCATCCTCCCTTTAGGGTACAAAAAATTGTAATCGGGGCCTAGTCTGTGTTTGTACGTGTGAGATACACCGTTTTATATCCGTTTTTCTATTCCGCTATTCAACATACACCCTTTTGGGGTGAAAAAAATTAAATTGCGGCATAGTTTGCATATTTGACTGTGAGATACACCCGTGCGATACTGTTGTGTTTTTGTTCTGCTATTCAATAAACACCTTTCTAGGGCAAGAACATAAATTACAGAAATATGAGGAGACTGTCAAATAGGGGCCGTGGCCTCTGTCGTGGTGCTGCTGGTAGAGCTCCTGTTGCAAGGAGAGGACGTGGTCGATCTGTGCCAGCTACACGCACAAGTGAAACACCTTCCTCAAGTGTTAGTAGGCGACAGAACCTGCATCAGTATTTGGTAGGGCATCATGCGCCTCTACAAGTGTTGAGGCCAGAACAAGTAGAGGCGATAGTAGATTGGTTTGCTGCTGACAGTGCCTCCAGTTCCTTCACACTGTCTCCCACCCAGTCTACTGCAGAAAGGTCAGAGTTGGCACCTGCAGCCGATGTCAAACCGTCTTTCACCTCACCCCCTTGCAAATCAGGCAAGCAGTCTGAGCCCCAAGTCATGCAGCAGTCTCTTCTTCTTTTTGATGACTCTGTCAGCAGGGTTTCCCAGGGCCATCCACCTAGCCCTGCCCCAGAAGTGGAAGAGATTGAGTGCAGCGATGCCCAACCACTTATTTCTCAAGATGAGTACATGGAAGGACCATCGCAGCACGTCTCCGATGATGACAAAACGAAGGTGCCAACTGCTGCGGCACTCAGAATTGTGGAGAGCGACAAGGAGGGCAGGGGTGAAGACTGGGTGGAAGATGATGTGGAGGACGATGAGGTCCTCGACCCCACATGGAATGAAGGTCATGCAGGTGACCTGAGTAGTTTGGAGGAAGAGGCGGTGGTCGCACAGAGCCACCAGCACAGCAGAAGAGGGAGCAGGGTGCAGAAGCGGAGCAGCCGTGCCCTAGACACTACGCCTGGTACTACCCAATGCAGCAAGGGACCGAGCGCACCAAAGCCAGCTCAAAGGAGTTCTCTAGCGTGGAAGTTCTTCAGAAAATGTGCTGATGACAGGACACGAATGGTTTGCACCCTGTGCAATCAGAGCCTGAAGCGAGGCATAAACCTTCTCAACCTGAGCACAACCTGCATGATCAGGCATCCAAGTGCAAAGCACGAGCTGCAGTGGAGTACACACCTTCAAAACCAAGAAAGGTCTCTGGCTCCTCCTGCTTCCTCTTCTGCTGCAGTCTTGGCCTCTTCATCCACCTCTGTAGTGATACCGGCACCTGCCACCCCGCAAACAGACGATCTGTCAGCAACACCACCACCTGGGTCACCAACCATCTCCACAATGTCCCGTGGAAGCGTTCAGCTTTCCATCTCCCAAATACTTCAGAGGAAGAGGAAGTACCCCCCTACCCACCCGCGATCCTTGGCCCTGAATGCCAGCATTTCAAAATTCTTGGCCTTTGAAATGCTGTCATTCTGTCTGGTGGAGACGCACAGTTTTAAAAGCCTTATGTCGGTGGCTGTCCCACAGTATGTCGTGCCCAGCCGCCACTACTTTTCCAGGCAAGCCATCCCTTCCCTGCACAACCAAGTGGGGGAAAAAATCAGGTGTGCACTGCGCAACGCCATCTGTGGCAAGGTCCACCTAACTACCGATACATGGACCAGTAAGCAAGGTCAGGGGCGTTATATCTCCCTAACGGCACACTGGGTAAATGCAGTGGCGGATGGGCCTGAGGTGGATAGCAATTTGGCGCATGTCCTTCCACCACTGAGGATTGCAGAGCGCTTCAGTTTGCCTTCTGTTCCTAACTCCTCCTACTCCGCTTCCTCATCCTCTACCGCCTCCTCATCCGGTCAGCGTAACACCTTCACCATCAACTTCAGCACAGCCAGGGGTAAACGACAGCAGGCAGTTTTAAAACTTGCCTGTTTGGGGGAAAAACCACACACTGCGCAGGAGTTGTGGAGGAGCATGAAACAGCAGACAAATGAGTGGTTGCTGCCAGCGAGCCTCAAGCCCGGCCTGGTGGTGGTCGATAACGGGTGAAATCTCATAGCAGCTCTGGGCCTAGATGGTTTGACGCACATCCCTTGCCTGGCGCATGTGCTGAATTTGGTGGTGCAGAGGTTCCTTAAAAATTACCCCGATATGTCAGAGCTTCTGCAGAAAGTGCGGGCCGTCAGTGCACACTTTCGGCGTTCTCACCCTGCTGCAGCGTAACTTCTGCCTTCCCGCTCACCGCCTCATATGTGACGTGCCCACAAGTTTGAACTCCACCTTGCACATGCTGGAAAGACTGCAGCAGCAGGCCATAGTGGAGCTGCAGCACGCACGCGTGAGTCGCTCTGCGGAACAGCACCACTTCACCACCAATAACTGGGCCTCCATGCGAGACCTGTGTGCCTTGTTGCGCTGTTTTGAGTACTCCACCAACATGGCCAGTGGCAATGACGCCGTTATCAGTTTAACCATCCCACTTCTATGCCTCCTTCAAAAAACGATTTGGGCGATGATGGAAGAGGATGTGGCACGTGATGAGGAGGATGAAGAGGTAACATTTCCAAGGCTTTCAGGGCAGTCATTCGCAAGTGGCTCCGAGGGTGGGTTCCTGCACACACAAACCCCAGGTACACAATTGTCCAGCAGGGGCACAGTTCTGGAGGACGAGGAGGATGAGGAGGAGGAGATGGAGGAGGAGATGGAACCATGTTCACAGCAGGGTGGCACCCAGGCCAGCTCATGGCCATCACTGGTGCGTGGCTGGGGGGATACAGAGGACACAGACGATACACTTCCCACAGAGGACAGCCTTTCGTTGCCTCTGGGCAGCCTGGCACACATGAGCGATTACATGCTGCAGTGTCTCCACAATGACCGCCGAGTTGCCCACATTCTAACTTGTGCTGATTACTGGGTGGCCACGCTGCTGGATCCCCGTTACAAGGACAATGTACCGTCCTTAATTCACTCACTGGAGCGCAATCGCAAGATGCGCGAGTACAAGCGCACGCTGGTAGACGTGATGCTGCTGGCATTCCCACCTGACAGCGGGGCCACAGTTGAAGCACAAGGCCAAGGCAGAGGAGGAGGAGGAAGAGGTCGCCAACGCAACCAGGGCACCGCCAGCACCTCAGAAGGCAGGGTTAGCATGGCCGAAATGTGGAAAAGCTTTGTCAGCATGCCACAACAAACAGCAGCACCAGCAGCTCATATTGAACGTCTTAGCAGGAGGCAGCATTTCACCAACATGGTGGAGCAGTATGTGTGTACACGCCTACATGTAGTGAATGATGGGTCTGCCCCCTTCAACTTCTGGGTCTCCAAATTGGGCACATGGCCTGAGCTTGCCCTTTACGCCTTGGAGGTGCTGGCGTGCCCTGCAGCTAGTGTATTATCTCAACGTGTATTTAGCACGGCTCGTTATCACAGACAAGCGCAGCCGCCTGTCCAGGGACAATGTGGACAAGCTCACGTTCATTAAAATGAACCAGGCATGGATCCCACAGGACTTTTCCTATCTTGTGCAGAATAGAGATGGATACCAACCTTACCCAGCCATTGTTATATTTTTGATCTTTCTCACTCTTTTGGGGTGTACCCTAATTTAAAATGACTGAAAAAAAGCAGTGTTGGCTACCTCTCCACCGCCGCTTCCACCTACACCGCCACATCCACCGCCACCTCAACCTCCCTCCTACTCCATATGGGCCTCGTCCTTCGCAGATGAAGAAAATTGTTTTATTTTTCTGTTTTTTTTTTTGTTGTTTTAAGTTATTTCCCTATCCACATTTGTTTGCAGAGCACTTGCCATGCTCTTAACTACGTTTTGCTGCCATTTGCAGCACTCTAGCCATTTCCATTGGTGTTTTAGAGCCATTTTAGTGCCTGAAAGTTCGGGTCCCCATTGACTTCAATGGGGTTCGGTGTCCGGGTAAAGTTCGGAAAAAGTCCGGGACACGGACCCGGACTTTTTTTTCAAGTTCGACCGAACCCGCCGAACATGGATATCCAGGTGTCCGCTCAACTCTAACGGCCAGGTCTTCGTAGATTTGCAGTGGTCTGATACTCCTTCCATTTCAATATTATCGCTTGCACAGTGCTCCTTGGGATGTTTAAAGCTTGGGAAATCTTTTTGTATCCAAATCCGGCTTTAAACTTCTCCACAACAGTATCTCGGACCTGCCTGGTGTGTTCCTTGTTCTTCATGATGCTCTCTGCGCTTTAAACAGACCTCTGAGACTATCACAGTGCAGGTGCATTTATACAGAGACCTGATTACACACAGGTGGATTCTATTTATCATCATTAGTCATTTAGGTCAACATTGGGTCATTCAGAGATCCTCACTGAAATTCTGGAGAGAGTTTGCTGCACTGAAAGTAAAGGGGCTGAATAATTATGCACGCCCAATTTTTCCGTTTTTTTATTTGTTAGCAACGTTTGAAATATCCAATAAATTTCGTTCCACTTCATGATTGTGTCCCACTTGTTGTTGATTCTTCACAAAAAATTACAGTTTTATATCTTTATGTTTGAAGTCTGAAATGTGGCAAAAGGTTGCAAAGTTCAAGGAGGCCGATTATACTTTCGCAAGACACTGTAATGTCTTGGTGAGATGGAAGGTTTATTTATTCCATTGTAAATGATCTGTTTTGAATTTTTGATGCAATAAAATGTATTTATCAATAAAGTGATCTACTTGGAATCTTTGTTTGACCCACATACATATATACCCCTGTGGCTCTAATATATGGCGCTTTCCCTGGGCAACTTTCTCTTTTCTTGTTGTCTGTGCTTTTTTGTTTGATGGTCTCCACCTTTGAGGCCGTTCTCTTCGCTCAGTTCCATACCAGACTTCTGCAAAAGGAAATTCTAACAAAATGGGACAAGCACCCACAGTCTCTGGACAACTTGATTCAGTTGAGTCGGGTGGCGAGGGGGCCTCTGCTTTGGTGGCTCCGCTACCCGGCACTTCGTCAAGGAAAATCATTCCTCCCACTGTTCTGGACAGTGGTGACTATGGAAGCCAGTCTGTCCGGATGGGGGGGGGGGGTGTCCTGGGCACGGATTCAGCCCAGGGGTTCTGGTCCTTCAGAGGAGTCCAGTCTACCGATTAACATCCTGGAAATTTGAGCCATCAGACTTTGCTTACTCCAGTGAATGGATCATCTGCGGGGGGTGTCCAGTGAGGAGCCACTCGGACAACACCCCGACTGTGGCATATTTCAATCACCAAGGGGGCACCAGAAGTGCCCTAGGGGCAAAATAAGTGGCCGGTATTCTGCAATGGGTGGAACGTCTTGTTCCGGCACTATCAGCGGTGCACATTCCAGGGGTGGAAAATTGGCAGGCGGACTACCTCAGTCGTCAGGCTCTGTGTCCAGGAGAATGGTGTCTTCATCCGGAAGTTTTTTATCAACTGTGTTTTCGGTGGGGGACACCAGATGTGGACCTGTTGGCCTCTCGTCTCAACTGGAAGGTTCAAAGATTCATTGCAAGGTCTCGGGATTCTCTGATGGATGCCGCAGATGCTCTGGTGACTCCGGTGGGGCCAGTATCATCTGATTTATGCATTTCCTCCAATACAACTTCTGCCGAGACTTCTGCGCAGAATCGAGGTAGAAAGGATTCCAGTGATTCTGGTGGCCCCAGACTGGCCTCGTTGGTTTTGGTAAGCAGGCCTGGTAAGATTGATAGCCGACGCCTCTTGGCGGCTTCCTCTCAGGGAAGATCTTCTGTCTCAAGGACCGATCTTCCATGCTGCTTTACGATCGCTGGCTTTAACAGTCTGGCTGTTGAAAGCCAGGTACTGAAGGATAGGGGTTTGTCGGAATTTGTGATTCCTACCCTGTTACAATATCTCACAAAAGTGAGTACACCCCTCACATTTTTGTAAATATTTTATAATATGTTTTCATGTGACAACACTGAAGAAATTACACTTTGCTACAATGTAAAGTAGTGAGTGTACAGCTTGTATAACAGTGTAAATGTGTTGTCCCCTCAAAATAACTCAACACACAGCCATTAATGTCTAAATCGCTGGCAACATTAATGGCATTGTTTATAGTCTTAATTAGGCTTTTGCTTTTCTCCTTCCATTAGTTTCCGCCCTTGTTTCCATATAAAAGTCAGGCTCACTTACTCTTCAGCCACTTTACACTTGAAAAAAGAGCACGCATGCCCGGTGGGAGCCGTGCGCGAGCTCTGAAACACGTCGTGCCATTCCATAGCCTCTGGTGACGTCACACAGCGTACGCTGTGTTCCAGCTTGGTCCGCATCCAGAAGACTGTCCATTCCCAGGACAGAGTCGTTCCGCCTTTTCAGACCGGCCTTCGGCATCTCCACTCTTTGGGACCCCTGGATCTCCATCAGCTTACCACCGGAGTGTTCATAGCTTGTCTTTTCTCTTCAACATGTGAGTTGCCATTACTATGTGTCTGATATTGTTCAATAAATGCTGCACTTAGAGGCGCTCCGTTTCTGTTTTCTTCATATTGTTCCACAGCACCGACTTCACTGTGTCCCACGGAGCAGCCCTTACAGCAGCATTTGGACTTAGTCTGGTCTACATCTTTGGACTTTTTATTGGACTTTTTACCCCTTCATACCTAGTCCATAGACTGTTTATTATTTCAGTCCAGCCATATCTGTGTTTTAGCTTTTAGTAGTCCTGCCTCACCCCGACTAGCTTATTACTCAGAGCGCTTGTTTTTTTCTTGTATACCAGTACGAGACAAGGCTCTGTATTGGGGGTCAAGCAGGAATCAGACTCTTTTTTGAAAAGGAATACAGGCTTTATATACACGTTAGAAGTAATGCAGTCACTACATGAACAATGACACAAATCCAGCCCCCAACATCACACAATGGTTACATAACGAGCCCCCAATACACATTACTCTGAGTGTCAATACATCCCAAAGAAGACAACAGGTGACTTCATTAGCACACTTAACAATAGGTGAACGGAAAGCCACCTCAGACAAGAATATCACATAGTTACATAGTTACATAGTTGGTGAGGTTGAATAAAGACAATAGTCCATCTAGTTCAACCTTTGTAGGTATGTGTGGCTGTAATCATCTCCCATACCCCTGAATGTTCTGATCCTTGAGATGTAAGTCTAAGAGTCTTTTGAAAGCCACCATACTACCCGCAGAAACCACCTCTTGTGGTAGAGAATTCCACAATCTTGTTGCCCTAACAGTAAAGAACCCCCCGCGTTGCCTGAGGTTAAAACGCTTCTCCTCTAATCGCATTGTATGCCCTCGAGTCCTCATGCAATCCCTTTGAATGAACAGCTTTTTTTCTAAGCTGGGATCCCCATTAAGATATTTATAAATTGCTATCATGTCCCCCCTCAGACGTCTCTTCTCCAGGGAGAATAAATCGAGCGATTGTAGACGCTCTTCATAGTCAAGGTCCTCCAATCCCCTAATTAGTTTAGTTGCCCTTCTCTGGACTCTCTCCAGCTCCAACACATCCCTCCTGAGGACTGGCGACCAGAACTGGACGGAATACTCCAGATGCGGTCGGACCAGAGTTTTATAAAGTGGAAGGATTATAGTCTTATCTCTGGAATGCATCCCTTTCTTTATGCATGCTAATATTCTGTTGGCTTTGGAAGCTGCCGCTTGACATTGCATGCTGTTTCCTAATCTATCATCAACCAAGACTCCCAGATCCTTCTCCATTTTTGATTCCCCCAAGGGCTCCCCTCCTAACGTGTATTGTGTTTTTATGTTTTTAGTCCCCAAGTGCAAAACCTTACACTTCTCCACGTTAAACCTCATTTGCCATGTCGTTGCCCACTCTGTTATTTTGTCCAGGTCATTCTGTAGGATATCTGCTTCATGTTGTGAAGTTATTGCCCTGCCCAATTTTGTGTCATCTGCAAAAACTGATATCGAACTACTGATCCCGACCTCAATGTTGTTTATGAATAAATTGAACAAGGTTGGTCCCAAGACTGAGCCTTGGGGGACCCCGCTTACCACCTCAGACCAGTCTGAGTATGCGCTGTTTATTACTACCCTTTGGACACGCCTTTTTAGCCAGTTCCGTATCCAAGAGCAAACCCTGCTATCGATACCTGCAGACCTTATTTTATAAATTAAGCGCTTGTGGGGAACTGTATCAAACGCCTTAGCGAAATCCAAGTACACCACATCCACTGGTCTCCCCCTATCTAGCTCACAGCTCACCTCCTCGTAGAATGTTAGGAGATTGGTTTGACAAGAACGCCCATTTGTAAACCCGTGCTGATTACTGCTGATGATGTTGTTGTCCTTAGCAAACTCTACGATATAGTCCCTTATCATCCCCTCCAGAAGTTTACATACTACTGATGTCAAACTGACAGGCCTATAATTTCCCGGGATATGCCTCTGGCCCTTTTTGAATATTGGAATCAAGCTAGCTTTCTTCCAATCCCCTGGTACATCTCCTGTCCTAATACTGTCAGCAAAGATCAGGAACAGTGGTCTCGATATAACTTTACTGAGTTCCTTGAGTACTCTCGGATGTATGCCATCCGGTCCTGGTGATTTGTTTGTGTTAAGTTTATCCAGCCTTTCCCTGATTTCCCCCTCTGTTAGCCATGGTGGCAAGTCCTGTTTATTACTACTAACCATACAGTCATGGTCAGTGTACCCCTCCTTTTCCTGTGTAAAGACTGACGAGAAAAAAGCATTCAGCACGGTTGCTTTTTCAGTGTCCTCTGTAACCATCCTCCCATCATTGTTAATTATGTGTGCAATATGCTCTGCCTTAGTTTTTTTGCTGTTGATATATTTAAAGAATTTCTTTGGGTTTTTTTTACTATCCTCTGCTATTTGTCTCTCAAAGTTGATTTTAGCCATCTTGATTTCTTGTTTACTTTTCTTATTTGCCTCCTTGTATTGCTCGAAAGCCGATACTGTGCCCTCTGATTTATACTTCTTGAAGGCCAATTTTTTCCCCCTAATAAGTTTTTTGACTCTACAGTTTAGCCAGCCAGGTTTGGCTTTGTCTCTTCTAAATTTATTTCCCATAGGAATGCACTGCAAGATGCCTTTGCCTAATATGTTCCTAAAGCATTCCCATTTTTCCTCTGTGGTCAGGGATCCCAGGGTTTGGTCCCAGTTTACCCTTTCCATCATTGAGTACAATTTTGGAAAGTTCGCCCTTCTGAAGTTTAGGGTTCTTATGTTCCCCACTTGTCTTGTTATATTGTTATTTACACTAAATGTGATCATCCTGTGATCGCTAGAGCCCAGGTTGTCCTGGACTCCTACCTCCGAGATTATGTCTGGGTCATTAGTGAGCAATAGATCCAGGACTGCGTTTTCTCTGGTAGGGGAATCCACCAACTGTGACATGTAATTATCCAGTAAGGTTTCCGTGAATAGGCGGGCCTTCTGTGAGTGTGCAGTCCCCTCTTCCCAGTCAATGTCGGGGTAATTGAAGTCCCCCAATACGATGACTGATCCCAATTTTGCCACTTTACCCATTAGTGCTAAAAATTCCAGCTCTACCTCCTCCCCTTGGTTAGGTGGCCTATAGCAAACCCCCACAATTACTTTCCCCTTTTCTCCTTCCCTATGGAGTTCAACCCACACAGATTCTAAATCCATGCTCATCCCATCCGTAATGTCACTCCTTTCTGTCACCTTTATATTGTTCTTGACATAGAGACATACCCCTCCCCCTCTTTTTCCTACCCTGTCCTTCCGGTACACCGAATACCCTTGGATATTGGCCAGCCAGTCATGTGAGGGGTCGAACCAAGTCTCTGTTATTCCCACAAGGTCTATGTCCTCCTCATGTACTAACATTTCCAACTCATCCATTTTATTAGCTAGGCTCCTGGCATTAGCATATACCCCTCTTAGTTTTAAGGAAGTTAAGCGCAATTGGCGGTTATGTTTATTCCTGTTTGGTCTGAGGTTCTCCCGCACAGACCTGCCAATTGACATTGTGGACCTACTGTCGCTGCTGACACTACAGCTGCCTTCAGTCCTCTGCTCCCTCCTGACTGACTCTACTTCTGAGCCCTCCCCCCCGTCTCCTAGTTTAAAAGCCCCTCCAACTTGGTGGCCATCTTTCTCCCCAAAAGAGCTGTACCGTCCCCATTAAGGTGCAGCCCATCCTTACTAAAGAGCCGGTAGCCGACTGAGAAGTCAGCCCAGTTCTCCAGGAACCCAAACCCCTCCTTCCTACACCAATTCCTCAGCCACTTATTCAGACAAAAGCAACATAGTTAGACAGTTGGTCTCCACATTAAACTTCCTGGAATGCCCATATTAGGAGTTGTACTTCCTGGTCAGAGACCTCACAATGTACAGGGAATAAAATCTTCATACTTCAAGAGAAACATCATTCCTGAATATCACTGTCCCATTTGGATCAATCCAAACCATATCCCCAGTGCCCCCTAGTTTCCTGGTCACCCCGCGCCCAAAGTGACTCCCGTCACAGGCCCCCATGGCCCAAGCATTGTCAGCACTCCCCCCCCCCCCCCCCTTCAGCAGTTGCTCACTGATACAGGGTAGCTGGAGCTGCAGGATCACATGACCAGACAAGAGTGGACTAAAAAAATGTGAGCATACAGATCTTTTTTAAGCAGGGTAGGCAGGAACAGTAAAAAAAATGTTTAGTGTTAGACCTAAATCCCACGTTAATAAACAATTAAATACAAATGTTTGTTGATTTCTTGGTTCCGCATGCCTTCAGTTTGTTTAGCTTCACCACAAATGTTTAGTTATCAGGGCAACATTAAAACTGAAAGAGTAAATAGTAAAGCTGAACCAGGCAGTAACATAATGATCTCTCTGACTGTTGCATTGAGGCAGAGATGTGTAAATCACAAGGCTGAATGCACAGAATTTTCAAATGGTTTTTCAGGTTAAAATGGTAAACCTGTATTGCAAGGATGTATTTAGCACATTACCTGTGGACTTCCACTGTAATCTTCATCATACTGCATGTTACATAAAAGAGCGATGGAAGAAAAAGACCAAGTGGTCCATTGAGTCTGTTCAATTCATTGCAACTGAGAAAATCACTTTTTCCTAAAAAAATAAAATCAATAAAAACTTATATATCTTGTATAATTAATGTAATTAACAGTATATAAATAGTATATATGTATTGTAATATAAATACCAAACAACACAATTTTCATTGGACATTTATTCTACTTATCTTTGTTTTCCATTTAGCTGCATTGACCAATTTTGCAACAATAATAGCTTTGCTTTTTTGGATGCCTTACCCAACTGAGCTTGTTGTGTTTTTCTTATTTCCTGCATTTTGGGGCATGGCCGATGCCATATGGCAGACACAAACCAACTGTAAGTATTCTTGTGCATGCATTTTTTAGTTAATATTTATTTAACCGCTTCCATACAGAGCAGTTAGACACCCTTCCTGCCCAGACCAATTTTCAGCTTTCAGCACTCTCACACTTTGAATGACAATTGCTCAGTCATGCTACACTGTAACCAAACAAAATTTTTATCATTTTTTTCACACAAATAGAGCTTTCTTTTGGTGGTATTTGATCACAACTGGGGTTTTTTTTTGTGATATATGCAAAAAAAAGAGCAAAAAATTTGAAAAAAAAAAACACTTTTTTTAGTTTCAATTATAAAATTTTGCAAAAAATTAATTTTTCTTCATACATTTGGGCCAAAATGTATACTGCTACATGTCTCTGGTAAAATTAACCCAAATTAGTGTATATTATTTAGTCTGTGTGAAAGTTATTGAGTCTAGAAGCTATGGTACCAATTACTGAAAATTGATCACACCAGATGTACTGACGGCCTATCTCCTTTCTTGAGGCCCTGAAATGTCAGGACAGTACAAATACCGCCCAAATGACCCCTTTTTGTAAAGTAGACAGTCCAAGGTATTTAGTAAGAGGCATGGTGGGTTTTTTGAAGTTGTAATTTTTTCCCACAATTCTTGGGAAAATTAAGAAAAAAAATTTTTTTCTTTTTTTTCCCACAAAGTTGTCAATTTATAAGCTATTTCTAACACATAGCATGTACACAGCAAAAATTACACCCAAAAATACATTCTGCTACTCCTTCTGAGTATGGCGATACCACATGTGTGAGACTTTTATACAGCCTGGCCACAAAAAGAGACTCCACGTCCAAGAAGCACCTTCAGGCGTTCTAGGAGCATAAATACACATAAAACTTTCTTACTACCTATCACATTTTTCAAGGCCCTAGAGCACCAATACAATGGAAAAGACCACAAAATGACCCCATTTTGGAAAGCAAACACTCCAACGTATATTCTATGAGGCATTATGGGTCGTTTGAACATATTTTTTTCCACAGGTTTTTGGAAAATGTGGGAAAAAAATGAAAACTTTTTTTTTTTACACAAAGTTGTCAATTTATAGGATATTCCTAACACATAGCATGTACACAGCAAAAATGACACCCCAAAATACATTCTGCCACTCCTCCTGAGTATGGCAATACCACATGTGTGAGACTTTTTCACAGCCTAGCCATATAGAGGGGTCTAACATCCAAGGCGCACCATCATGCATCCTAGCCACTTGCCTAGGCCTATTTTTGACATTTGGTGTTTACAAGCTAAAATCAGTTGTTTTGCTAGAAAACTGCTTAGAACCCCCAAACATTATATATTTTTTTTTAGCAGAGACCCTAGAGAATAAAATGAAGATTATTGCAATATTTTTTATCACACCGTATTTGCGCAGCGGTCTTCCAAACGCAATTTTTTTGGAAAAAATTCACTTTTTTTAATTAAAAAATAAGAAACCAGTAAAGTTAGCCCAATTTTTTTCCATAATGTGAAAGATAATGTTACGCCGAGTAAATAGATATCCAACATGTCATGTTTCAAAATTGCGCACGCTCACGGAATGGCGACAAACTTTGGTACTTAAAAATCCCCATAGGCGACAATTTAAAAATTTCTACAGGTTGCCATCTTTGAGTTACAGAGGAGGTCTATGGCTCAAATTATTCCCCTTGCTCTAACGATCGTGGCGATACCTCACATGTGTGGTTTGAACACCGTTTACATATGTGGGCGGGGTTTCTGTATGCGTTCGCTTCTGCGCGCAAGCTCACGGGGACAGGGCGCTTTAATTTTTTTTTTTTTTTTACTATTTATTTTATTTATTATTTTTTATTTTTACACCGTTTAAAAAAAAAATTGATCATTTTTATTTCTATTAAAAGGAATGTAAACATTCCTCGTAATAGAAATAGGCACGACAGGACCTCTTTTTTGTGAGATCTGGGGTCAAAAAGTCCTCAGATCTCACAAGTACACTAAAAGATATAAAAAAAAAAAATTATTATATAAAATGAAAAAAAAAAAAAGGACGTTTAAACCGGTTGCTAGGCAACAACATTTTCCGTAGCTCCGGTCCTCCAAGACCATAGAGTCAAGTGAGGGCAAGCTTGCCCTCACTCGACATCCTGTCTGTGAGGATCTGGGACCGGATCGTTTTCCCCGCTGCCGGCGGGTCCGGTAAGCGGGGAAAAGGACCGGAACGTGGCGGGAGGGGGGGGGGGCGCCTCTTCCGCCATCCCGGAAGGGTGATCCCACGGCGAATCCGCCGCTGGGACCACCCTTATCGGAAAGCCAACCGTCCACCGCTATCTGCTGCCATAACACCGGTATTTAGGTTTAAACGGAGGACGTATATAAACCTTTTTGGACTTGGACATGGTGGCTGTATGAAGGGTGATAGGTACTCGGGCACTTTGTTGGGCAGGTGACAGGTACTCTGGTACTGATGAGCAAGTGGCAGGTACTCGAGTACTCCGATAGGCAGGTGACAGGTACTTGGATACTCTGATGGGCACTGGCAGGTGACAGGCAGGTGATAAGTACTGATGTGTAGTACTGATGATCAGTACTGATACGTGATAGGTACTGATGAGTAGTGATGGGTACTGATGAGCAGGCGGCAAGTACTCGGGTACTTCAGGCGTCAGGTACTCTGATGAGCAGGTGGAAGGTACTCGGGTACTCTGATGGGTAGATGACAGGTACTCAGGTACTCTGATGACGGGTACTCCGTTGACAGGTACTCAAAGTACCCGAGTACCTGTCATCAGAGTACCCGAGTACCTGTCATCAGAGTACCCGAGTACCCGTCATCAGAGTACCCGAGTACCTGTCATCAGAGTACCCGAGTACCTGTCATCAGAGTACCCGAGTACCCATCATCAGAGTACCTGCGTACCCGTCATCAGAGTACCCGAGTACCCGTCAGAGTACCCGAGTACCTGTCATCAGAGTACCCGTCATCAGAGTACCCGAATACCTGTCACCAGCCCATCAGAGTACCCGAGTACCTGTCATCAGAGTACCCGATGGGCTGGTGACAGGTACTCGGGTAATTTGATGGGCTAGTGACAGGTGCTTTTTATTGGGGGGGCAATCAGTGTGGTTGGGGTGCACTGTACTTGGTAACTAGCTGTTACCACACTCTCTTCCTCACACAGGATCAGTGTATGAGGAGGAGAACACGGTGACAGCTAGTTACTGTGTTCTCTGTTGACATTTGTGACCGGCTGTGATTGGACACAGCCGGTCACGTGGTAAAGAGCCAATTTCATTGGCTCTTTACCTAGATCGGGGATCGACTCTGTCCGAGGGACGAGCCTCGTCCCCGATCGCTGCTCTGCGCGGCCCCGGGGGCGCGCATTGCAGAGAGAACGAGCGGCTCGTGCTGGAGCCGCTCATGTGATCGGCTGTGATTGACACAGCTGATCACGTGGTAAACAGCCAATTTCTATTGGCTGTTTACCTTGATCAGGGATGGGCTATGTCCGAGGGACGAGCCTCACCCCCGATCGCCGCGCTGCGCGCCCCCGGGGTAGCGCAGTAGAGGGGAGATCCGGGCGACGTCATATGACGGCGGCCCGGATCCTTACAACCACTTTGCCGACGTCATATTACATGACTCGGTATGGAAGTGGTTAAAATAGGTTTTTTTTTTTTTTTTCTGAATCATACTTACCTAGCTAGATGCAGCATAGGTTCAATGCTGTATTTGTGCCCCGGCAAGAACCGCGCAATAAAACACTGCCGATCGCTCGGTTCTCATAGCTCCCTGAGCAGAAAACTGCTGACTATCAGTCAGCAGCTCTCTGCTCTGCCCCCCTCTCCTTGTGCTCACTGGAGCACTGGGCTGTGAAAGGGGCAGGAGCTGAGAGGCTGAGCCGGGTGTCGGTCAAGGCATGTAGGTGGATCCCGACTTCATTGTTGCGATCATCCCCGAGCCTGGACTGACTCTGTGATGTCCGCTGACAGCTGGGAGGGTAATCAGCCAGAGGGGAGGGTATGTGTACACTGTATGGGAGTGTAAAACCCTGTTTCTATTGGATTGTGGATGTCCTGTCTCTTATTGGGGAAGCTGCTACAAGGGATTGCTATGCTCTTCATACTCCCTTGGATAATCACTAAGCTCTTGTATGAGATTGTTCCTGCTTCCCTCTCTGGGGAAAGAGAGGTTCACCCACGGGAACCTGGAGCCTTGCCATAGGTCCAGGGTGGGTAGGGGACGACGAGACCCCAACCAAGCTGTGGCGGTTCGTGGGGTCTGAGGTGGTTATGGTGTCTGGTGGAGTGCTTGGAGCCCTCGGGAAGCACTAGGAGCATCTGTCAAAGGAGGTACCCAGTCGGGGAGTTGGTTGATCTATTACAATAATCAACAGAGCTGGCCAGGTGGAGGTTAAACCTGTTTTATCCCTCTAAAGAGTACACCCTTGTCCTTTTGTAAGGGAATTATTTTACTATTTTTTTTTGTTTTCTTAAATTTTACAATCAGTATAAAAAAAAGAAAAAAAAAATTCCTCTGCCATACATTAACTTTTTTATATACCCCTACCTTATTCCCTCCCCACTTTAATTACCCTATTCCACCAGTTTTCATAGCCATCCTTCTAAGTATTTCTTACATATTCTGCACTTGTTGACTTCCTTGGTTTTCCCATATTCGTATATAATCTCCAGTTTCTTTAAAATCTTTCCACTTTTTAAACTTTATTAAAAGTTATCAATCAGGTCTTCATCTCTACAACACATACAGTACCTCACAAAAGTGAGTACACCCCTCACATTTTTGTAAATAATTTATTATATCTTTTCATGTGACAACACTGAAGAAATGACACTTTGCTGCAATATAAAGTAGTGAGTGTACAGCTTGTATAACAGTGTAAATTTGCTGTCCTCTCAAAATAACTCAACAAACAGCCATTAATGTCTAAACTGCTGGCAACAAAGGTGAGAACTAGAGATGGCCTTGTGGTTCGCCCGGCGGTCGGTTCGCGGCAAATTTAGCTTGTTCGCTAACCTTTTCAGGTTAAGGAGAGGTATCCAGTCGATAGAGATGGCCTTGCGGGTCGCCCGGCGGCAAATTTTACTTGTTCGCAAATAGTTGGACTTTTGCCGATGTTCACGAATATGTCCGCGCCGCTATTTTCTTTTTCATTCAGAAGAACTTTGACCCATGACACAGCCATCAGGTGGAACGGGACAGCCAATTGAAACATTCCAGCACATGGACAGTCCCCCTACCCTATAAATAGACCTGATCTGGCGGCCATTTCACATTCCGCTTTCTGCCAGTGTAGGGAGAGGTCTGCTGTGCTCATCAGGGAGAGTTTGCTAGACACATATAGCGCTGTGAAGATCCACAAAAGTCCTTTTCAGGGCTGGTATTTTTCGGTATAGGTCTAGTATCTTTTGAGCTTAGGGAGAGGTATCCTGTGGTTGCTTTAGGGGCAGTTAGAGATCGGCTGCAGTCACACAGAAATTGCTTTGTCAATGTCCACAAAAGTCATTTAAAATGCTCCAATGTCGTTTTAGGGTCTATTACAGTCTCTTTACTATAGGGCCAGGTATCCTGTGGTTGCTTTAGGGGCAGTTAGAGATCGGCTGCAGTCACACAGAAATCGCTTTGTCAATGTCCACAAAAGTCATTTAAAATGCTCCAATGTCGTTTTAGGGTCTATTACAGTCTCTTTACTATAGGGCCAGGTATCCTGTGGCTGCTATAGGGGCAGTTAGAGATTGGCTGCAGTCACACAGAAATCGCTTTGTCAATGTCCACAAAAGTCATTTAAAATGCTCCAATGTCATTTTAGGGTCTATTACAGTCTCTTTACTATAGGGCCAGGTATCCTATGGTTGCTTTAGGGGCAGTTAGAGATCGGCTGCAGTCAAACAGAAATCGCTTTGTCAATGTCCACAGATGGGTCCATACAAAATTTAAAATCCCCAGCCAAAATCAAGTTACCTTTTTTAAAAGCAGACAGTTTATCTATTATTCTCTTCAAATAGCTTTTTGGATTCTTATTGGGGCTTTATACATTTGCCAAATTGTAGTCCAAACCCAGTAGTTGTCCCTTCAGGAAGATGTATCTGCCATCTGGGTCAACCAATCATTCTTCTAGGGAAAACCTTACATATTTAGCAAATCCTACTGCCACTCCTTTTGCTTTTTTTGTGGGTGGATTTCCATAGAACCAGGTTGGAAAATATTTTGAATATATCTTTAACCACCTCCCACCCGGCCACTGTACATATACGGCCTGGTGGGAGTCTCGTCCTTCTGATCGGACATTCCGGAACGTCCTTCAGAAGGAGCGAGATCACGCCTCCGCGGGCACGCGCAGTGGTGCGATCTCGATGTGCCTGTGTCCCTCGGATACAGAGCAACAAGATTCGGCAGGAGGGCCCTGTGATTAGCCCTCCTGATCACATGACGGCTGTGTCCAATCACAGCTGTCATGTAATGTAAACACAGCCGTTGTAACGGCTTTGATCTCTTCTCCTCCTGACAGATCCTGTCAGTGAGGAGAAGAAGAGAGGATCGATACTGCAGCCGGGGGGATCAGTGAGTATTTCTAATTACTCACTGATCACAGGGGGGGGGGGGTCTGTGCTGGTAATCAGAACATTGATTACCAGTGCAGCCCTGGGAGGGGGGGTGCCACTAGAGCCACCAGGGATGCCCACCCATAACCACCAGGGATGCCCACCATGGCCACCAGGGATGGCAAACAGGGCTCAGAGAGCCTGTCAGTGGTGCCCTCCCTATCAGTGCTGCCCACCAATGCCATCTATCAGTGCTGCCCACCAGTGCCCATTATTGCCATCTATCAGTGCCGCCCACCAATGCCCATTATTGCCCACCAGTGCTGCCTATCAGGGTCCATCAGTGCCGCCCATCAGTGCCGATCAGTGCTGCTGATCAGTGCCCATCAGTGCTGCCTATCAGTGCCCATCAGCGCTGCCTATGAGTGCCCACCAATGCTGCATATCAGTGCTATCTATCAGTGCCCATCAGTGCTGCATATCAGTGCTACCTATCAGTGCCCATCAGTGCTGCATATCAGTGCCACCCCATCAGTGCCACCCCATCAGTGTCTCCTCATCAGTGTCTCCTCATCAGTGCCTGTCAGTGCGGCGTCATCAGTGCAGGAAAAAACGTATCTATTTACAAAATTTTATAACCTAAAAAACGTTTTTTTTTTTCAAACTTTTCCGTCTTTTTTTTATTTGTGCACCAAAAAAGAAAAAACCTGGCGGTGATCAAATACCACCAAAAAAAAAGCTCTATTTGTGGGGGAAAATGACACAAATTTGGTTTAGTTACAGTGTTGCATGACCGCGCAATTGTCATTCAAAATGCAACAGCGCTAAAAGCTGAAAATTGGTCTGGGAAGGAAGGGGGTTTAAGTGCCCAGTATTGAGGTAGTTAAATTAGTGTCCTGAGCAATATATGTCTCCTGTAAAAAGACAATTTTAGCAGAATTACGTCTAAGCTCTTAAGATAATTTATTTAGTTGGTGTATTGAGCCCCCTTACATTATACAATATAATTTTTAATGCACTCATTTTAAGCTCTCTATCTCCTCAAACCTCTCAATGTTTGTTTCTCCCCAATTTCAAAGCCCGTAAGCTCTGGTAATGGAAAATGGGGAAGCAACTTCGCAGCCCTTCCTTGCAGATCAACTATAACACTCAAAAAGGGTAGTAACTCTATACGATGGGACCATAGATTTTACATTTCTGGGTTCTCCCTCACCCTCCCTCTTTCTTCCCTCCTTCCCTTCCCCACCTAATCCTCTGTCGCCTCCCTACTACCCCACCTCCCACTCCCTCCCCCGCCCTTTCCATCTTGGTGTTGTTGTTATGACCAATCAATGGTCCTGTCGTAGGGGTTGGTAGGGATCTACCTATAGATTCCTCCCACTCTCTACTCTTATCCCCCAGGGTGATGCTCAGCCCCTCCCTCCCTTTGTAAGGGAATTAAAGCCTAACCCCATGTTACATATTCATACAGTGCTGAGTTCTTGCAGTGGGGTACCACTCCCAGAACAAAATTATGTCAGGCAGAGCACTACTCAAGAATCACAGGAAGTTTTGTAGTCTATCATAGTTGCCAACATTTCAAAAAAGTTTTTAGGGACACCTTTCCTGTGTGTATAGAAAGCTGCTGTAGGAAGAGTATGTACTTTAGTTAGGGGCAGGGTATTCATTTAATATAGGCATGGTTCTACAAGAAGGTTAATCGTGTGCTTCCTTCAGGATCTGACAACAATGAAAGGGTTATTCATGTCCAGCCACAAGGGATTTGCTATCAATGAAGAGGTTACTGTATGTACAGCCAGCAAGGATCTGCTAGCAATAAAGGGGTTGAAGTAATATTAAAGTCTTGTTTTTTTTTTGGTTTTTTTTTAAATAACAAATATGTGGTTTTGCGCAGAGCAGCCCAGATTCTCTGCTTCTTGGGTCCCTCGCCAGCACTCCTTGCTCCTCCCTCCCGCTGAGTGCCACCACAGAAAGCAGCTTCTATAAGGGCACCCGTGCCGAGCTGCTGCTCTGTGTGTCCATTCAGACACAGAGCCACGACTGCTGCCTCTCTCTCCTCATTGGCACGCTGACTTTAATTGACAGCAGCGGGAGCCAATGGCACCTGCTGCTGTGACAGCCGAGTCTGTCGTGCAACGTCGCTGGATCAAGATGGTAAGTATTCAGGTAAGTATTAGAGGGGCTGAGGGGGGCTGCTGCACACAAAATACTTTTTATCTTAATGCATAGAATGCATTAAGATACTGTACAAAACCTTCTGCCTTTAGAACCACTTTAATCATATCCCTAACCCCTAGGGATCTTACAAAAATCCCTGGTGGCTAGAAACATGACTAATCCTTTTATTGCTAGCAAATGCTTGCTTGCTGTACATAATTCACCCCTTCATTGCTAGAAGATCATTGCTGGCTGTACATTCTTGGCATTTTTGACAACTATGATCTCAATAAAGGATGTATGACAGTGGAAGTTTCCAGTCCCCAGTGGTCACCAGCACTTCACACAGCAGACAAGGGTGTGCTGTAAACAATGTTGTTGTGGCAAGTGGCACTTCACTTTTTTCTTTCAGACAAAAGAGCTGAGAAATCTTGGCTACAAGCTCTAGCCTAGTCAGCTCTCAGCACATGTCCACCAGCATCAACAGAATGAAACGAAGCAATGGGAGGGGAGAAGCCGCTCAGGTGTGTGTTCCAAACCTGGTGCAGGTCAGATCCGTAATCCAAGAACTGTAGAAATCCAAAATTTGGGACCGCACTCAAGGTGTATGTTGAAATTAAAAGATATCCTTTATTCTTCATAAATGAAATAGACAGACCGTGTGCAGACAGACGTGCCAGGTTGACGCGTTTCACGACTCTGTAGGTCGCTTACTCATAACCACACGATGAGATCTCGAAAGTCGGCGAGCATTTGTAGGTAGACAGATGAAGGGAAGAAAGATAGGTAAGTAATAAAAAATGAGCAAAAAGGATAATAAAAATGAAAAATAAAAAATATAAAAAAAATATATAAAAACTACAGATTTTATGCTGCTCCAACTAAGATTTTTAAAGAACACATTCAATTTTTGAATAGTTACAGAGCATTGAATCTGTATTAAAAAAAAAATAAAAAATTCACTAATACATAGTTGCCCTGAAATCTATTGTTGGCTGCACTGAAAAAGGAGAGAAAAAACAAAAAGCATTGCAGCAACTACTTTACAAAAAGGGCAACTCCTCTCCCTCACTAGTGATCAACAGTGTGAATTCGCAGGTCAGGTACACAGATAGTAAGGAGAGAGTAACAAAAAATTGATAAAAAAACTTTTAGAATTTAGGTAAACCTGACTGCACTTAATTACTCCAATTTAGAGGCTTCTCCCAAAAAACAAAAATTCAAAAATGTAGTTTGTTTTTCCTGTAACTTTATATTGTTTTAGGGTCCTCTATTAAATTCGCACAATACCCCACATCGGTCTCCTAATAGTTACCCAAAATAGGGACAGCAACAGGGTGGAGTTCACTAAAGCTGTGGCCCTACGACTGTATATGCCCATTAAAAAACTTAACCTGAGATATTTGGATTAATCTATTTTGATCTCAAGATATCACCCAAATCATCCACTCCGCTCTTCCTAAGGCATCCTGATCTCCAGCTCCCATGTCACCTCCTCCCAGGCTCACTATCAGGACTGCTCCAGAATCTATGGAACTCCATACTCCAGTATGTCCAGCCAGCTCCTACCCCCGTCCACCACTAGGTGATCTCTGAAAACTCATTTATTCAGGGAAGCCTACTCTGCTTCCACCAAGAACTTTACCTCAGCCAACTCCATCAGATCATTCCCCCCTGCAGCTATTATCTTTTTGTACAACCGCCTCCCCTTGGATCATTAACCCCTTAAGTAGGGCCCTTCTAATAATGCATGGCAGAAACTGCGGGCGCTATTCAAATCCTGTTGCCCAAAGTCTAACTACCAAACTTTTAACTCTGCCCCAAATACCAAAGGAAGTTTCTGTAGGTGTAAAGGGGTGTCATGTTTGATATAAAGTATTTTCTCTGGGGTAATAGGGGTACGTCCCGGTGTTCCTGCTATAGCCATGCCAAGGACAAGAGAAGATGTGCAATAGATCCCCGAGGTAGTGTACCCCGCTGAGTACAATTTAACCTGATGCTGAACACAGTGCATCACTAGACATTTGATAGCAGCACCAGTGCCCTGGTCTCAAATAATTTTAACTTTGTTTAGGACAGGTTGGGACAATACCTCGGCATCCATGATACATGACCCCTTCCTTTTCCAGCATTGCTGACTCATGATTCTGTCTTATTTCCTTTGACATAACACAACACTTTCCTTTCTCCAGCACCCGTCAATATCAATCATTTGAGGTTTTCCAGACTCATAAACCATCACCACCATAATGGACTCTGGGGTGTAACACTGTAGAGTCAGATAGGATAGTACCCAAATTGACCAAGGTCTACGCACTATGTGCAGTCCCTGCAATCAGGGACGAGAATGGTGCAAATCTAGTTTTGACAGCTATGGAACGGAGTCATCCACCAATCCATATGACTCATAGTAAACTTGGATACTACCCCCACCTGCCTGTCTTTGCAAAATGGAAATTGCCCCACTGAGGAAGAGGCAAACACTTTTCCTGGGTCCTGGAACACCTCTCATTGTACCTGGGTGCTGGACAGAGTAAGTGAGATTTTCTAACCCCTTCACCAACATGTAGTTCCAGACTCCCCAATGTGTTCCTGAGTACCTTCCGGTCGATAGTGTTTAAAGCACCCAGTACCATGCCTCCAGCTCCTGCAGTCTCCAATAAACCTCTCTTTAACTGAACTATGGGAATAATCTGAATACCCGGATTGAAATTAACCTTCCAACATGTACACCTGATTCTTTACAAAGGCTGCACACCTTGTGACCCGTTTGTCAATCCGGTAAGCAGACAATGTTATCCTTCACCCATACAACATAAACTGCGTACACTATTCCGATAGGACTCAAATGGAAGGCAGGACCATAGTACAGCACTGGGGCGCTGGTCTAACTGGCATGCAGGACACAGAATACTAGTTAAGGTACACAAGGAGTCTAGGACCGGAAGGACACCTATGGGCACCAACTGAGGAGAATACAGCATGCCCACCTGTATAACAAAAGTGAGGGCCCTTTGAACGGTCAAGGCACAAAGTGCGAAGCTGGCAACACACCATACAATTCGCATACAATTTTCCCATACAATGCTTCTTCAGAGTCATCAAAACCATACAATGAGGCCAGACCTAAACACTCTCAAATTGGATGCAACCAGGCAGGCCCTTGTACCACCTATCCAAAGGTAAATCTAAAGGAAACTGAACAACAAAAAAACTGCATAATGTGTATCCATCTCAAGGAACTTCTGCTACTGGGCACAAACGACCAATATCGAAAAGCCACATAAAAACAAACAGAAAACTTTAAGAGCAGATAGTTGCATGGTGTCACTGGGCACGAAAGTGACCTTGAAATATACTTGGGGACACACAGAGAGACTGCTAGGAAGACAAAATTACATTAACCCCGAGGCAATGAGCTAAGTTTGAAAAGAAAGGACTGGCTGGGTGTGTAACTAATTCAATTAACAGCAGGGTGTGAACCAGTCGTAAACCCAATTATATCAGGTATAACAGCAGACCCTTACAGACCCTTACAAGTTTGGGCACAGAGGAAACATATCTGTAACAGATCTATTCAAACTCTGGACAATTCCAAAATACCCTTACCAATAAATGCAGTAACACTGACAGAGATAACATAACACTTCTTCAACCTAATATAGGTGTTTAGAGTGACAATTATCCACTGCAGTCCTAATCAAATTCTCATCTATAGAACCTAAGTAATACTGAAGATGACCAATCATATTGTCAGAGGAAATATGGCATGGCAGACTTTAACTAGTTGGTTTTGCTTATCAGTTTAGGAAAGAAACTCATTAATACCAGGGCTCTACATATGTCGGATCAGAACATACACTACACAAGGTCTAGAACCACGCACAGCCAAATGGACTGACATCAGAAGCCCCATCCAAATAAACCTAAAAAAGAAAAATTAATTTTATATAAAGTTGTCTCTGAAGGCTGTGATCTCCTTTGGTTCTGAAAGCCATGAAACCCAATAATCGAATCTGAAGGATAAAACACCAATAAATTTAGAACTACAAATAAATATTACATTTTTTTCTTCCTCCTAAAAATAAACCGATGGTTAAGTACATGTAACAAAAAATTAGCATATGAAACACACAAATATATAATACATTACATTCCATAAAGAAAGACTTAAACATTTTTCCTTAGTTGTTTTGGAACAGTGCACTTTTTCAAAAACCAAAAATTGTTGAGCTCAAACTAATTACCACGTGGATTTTGTTTATGGTATACCATTAATTCCCAAAAAAAAAAATTTTTTTCACCATGGTCAAAAATGAGCAGCTCGTAAAAAAAAAAAAATATATATTTAGGCGGTACCATTTAATCACAAATCATATAATACCTCATCACAATGACACTCTTTAGAACTGTCTCTCTGGAAAACAAAACACATGTTAGTGAATACACATCTCAATTCACTATTACAGAGATTTCACCTTTCACTTTAATGAATTACCAGGCAATTTGCATGACAATACACTCACAGATCTGACTAGAAGGGAGGGGGGCCAGTGGGCTGTCAGCAGCTGTGATAAACATCAGACAACACAACATATATAGTTCATGTATTTCACAGACCAAACTTACTCTCACAATTAGCTATGTTAAAGACAAACTCTAGACACCACAAATACCGGCATGTTTTCTATAATAACCTGTACGTCTTCCTTTCAATTCCTTAAAATCTGTTTGGTAAGTTTGAAATTCTTTCAAAGACCCATCCCGAATCATTTCATCATTCTCATCCTGTATGGACGCGTTCTCTAATTTAGGATTTTGGAATGGAACCCATGATCTAGGCTGTTCATATTTATTACACCTAGGCCACGTTGCAAAGCGCGCAGAGTACACTTCAAAATCCCGTCTCGTTGTCCTATATGGATTTTGTTTCACTACGCTTTCAATGGGACGTGATAGACAGAATCGAGCTATGTGGCCAAATAGTCCACATGCATAACATTTTATCTTATCTAGAGTTGTACAGCATCTCTTAACATGAGGCTTCCTTTTAGATGACTGAGAATGTTCGATGGCTACGACTGGAAAGGTTCCAACTGGATTTTTCTGGTACTTTACAAGATATAGGGGCAATTTTGTGAGAACTCCTACCTTCCATGGATTCATCCCTATTGGTACATACATTAGGTGTGGATGTCCCACTGAATTCGGATATAACCAAATCAGTTGCTTTGTTATCCACTCTTTTTGAAGACTGAGCAAGCTGCTCCTGGCAGCTGACAGATAATGATTTTACTTCACTTTCTGCATCCTTCAGTCTTTTTACCAGCTGATGAACTTGTTCCTGTAATCTCTGGTTTTCTATTACTAGGTGGCGGTAGCTAGCATCAGAATTTGACTTAGAAACTTCTAAAGTACTGATGTTACTTTTGGCTATTTCTAGAGCGTCTTTTAGGGACGTGTTTTGCCGTTTCAAATGTTCATACTGTACAATGCAGATCCTTTGGTGTTTCTGTGACTCCCAATCAGCTATATTCCTTTCAATAGCAGTTGCAAGTGACAACAAGGAAGAGAGGGGCTTATCTCTCCAGTCTGGATTTGCAGTCATCAATTTTTCCCTTATTTTTCCTCTCAACCCAGTAATGAAGCTGTGTATTAATACGGGTGACAGGGCGCTGTTAGAAATGTCCCCACCAGCTGATTCCACGGCATGTTTAAAGTGATTGTAGTAAGTCATACAATCTTCCTTTGGTCCTTGGGTCACTCCTGACACCTTGGTCCAAGACTGGGGGGGATATACTGTTTTAATCAGTTGTGCCAATTGCTTTGAGTATACACCCTTGATGGCTGGAGTCAACATATAGGGTCTGTGGAATATTTGTTTTACTGAGGATTTCATCAAAGTCCCCGTCTCCACAAACCCTTTTCATTATTTGAAGCATATCACCCCAATTTGCATTGTAGCTTGCCTGGATGTCTAGTAGCTCTTTCGCAAATTTAATGGGATCAGTCCTTGGATGGAGGATAACACTCAGAAATCCCTTCATCTCAGAGGGAGTCCAAGGTACGTGATGTGTCATCTTTCCAGTGGATCTCCCATTATAATCATAAACGACCTGCTCTCTTACAGGATAGAAAGATATGTCATCTGAAAAAGATATTACCTGTTGTTTGGTCTTTTGGGGTTGTGCCACAGAATTCCAATAGGACTGGGAAAGATTGTTGCTTCCAGGTGGTGGCACTTTAACTGAAAAGCGTCTTGAAGGGTGGCATTAACAGTTCCAGGGTATACAGGTGTGCCCGCATTGGGTGTTACCATTTCCCTGTTAGATTGACACGACACAGGTCCTTGCTGTGGAATACTAATCCCTCGGGGGCATTAAGGTACATAGGCAGTGTACCCAGTACCAGAACTGCCAGTGTTGCTTTCAGCAGTAGCATTGCTCTTTACCTGCTGTCTAGGGGAAAATGCTGGCTTGCAGTCAGTAAATGGAGGATTACTGTACTCGGCAGGTTCTTCTGTCAGAGGGGAAGAAAGTACCCCTTCTGACGGTAAATGATCTTTGGTACTAGGGAGACTGTTCTCCCTTAATGTCAGCATTCCGTTCCCCTGTCTTGCTGCGCTGTCTCTCCTTTTGTTTCAGTCCTTCACAGAAAGAGTCTCTCTGTGATTCATCCAGGGTTTTAACTGGGGTGTCAAATTTAGCAGCAAGTTGTGGCTTTCCCTTCTTATCTGCTGAAAGATGACAATTCATATCATTTTTTGAGTATTTTTCTAACAAGGACCGGGCGATTGCATAAGGCCCTAATCCTGATAAATCCTCATCTTCCCCCTGTTCATAACTGCCACAACTTTGGGGTTGTGACTTGTGTGACAGTTTCTGCTTGTCCCTACATTGAAGTGTTGCTTGGAAAGATTTCTCCTTAAATCCCAAAGCAAAAACATTCCCTCCCTCTGCCCTGTTCAATGATTCTAGCATCCATATACTCCAAGCATCTTTTTCATTTGGGCGTGTCATCTTTTTGTAATGAGCATAACACAGCTCCTCCCATGCTTTAACCTTAAATGTACCTCTTTTATAATACTTCTTCCTAGTCCAGCGATCCCAAACTTGAATATATTTTACAACCCAGGGCCCATATTTATCAATCATCTCTTCCTTCGGGGTCAAGTGGTAGGGTTCACCACGGTTAGACGCCCTCTTTGAAGCGATTTTATTACCCATCCTTACGGATTATGGACCCTGAATTGATTTCCCAACCTTAAGCGGTTGCCCTCCCATAGGTAGCTAATCTCTGGCCAATGATTGGGTTGACAGGTACCGCCCCTGTCACCGTTGCTGCCTTTTTCACTACTTGTCAATATAGAATTTTTCCTATGCTGACTATAGTCCTTCAAAGTTAGCCTGGAGATTCCTGAACTTCCTGCGAGTTCAAATCCCCCCGTGGACTTTTCCGAAGTATTCCAAAAAAAATGCTTAATGTACGACTATTATTTTGGTTATCTCAAGAAAGGTTAGCATAACCCTTTGAGTGCTTGGAGTACATAGGGTAGTTAATAAGGGCACAATTATTTGTAGCAGTTACAATATAGCCAGCGTTCACAGGTCTAATTACAAAGATTATTCAGTGTGACTTAGGCTGGCCACACATGTTCAACTTTCTTGTACAATTCTATTTTAATTATACTGTTCATATCAGTCTCATCAGGGTATTAGTACAGACAAAAGGTAAAAAGAAATGAAAGTTCTTTAAGAGCTTGCAAGAGCTCCTCACACAGGGCACCATCTGTTATGGAAATTTTTCTACTCACCTCACTTATCCACTTAATAATCAGTCTAATAAATCTGATAAGTGATCATAACTCTTTTTGCCTATAAAATAATCTTGCCAATGTTGTTGAGGCTACTACCATTAAAATAAGTAATGAATGATAACTGCTAAAAATAAAGATCTTATTTATTTTACAGAAAATAAACTTTAGATGAATCAATTATGACATAGATGATAAAATCTTAAGAAACAGTGATCTTTACAAATAGTGTTGCAAATGGACAAAGTCACACAGAACCATACACGAGACGAAGGATACGTTACAAGATATAGATTACACCACACACACAGAATTTCTACATTACCATCTTGTGTCTTAGTCAGCCTTCAATGCAATGGAGAGAGAATGAGACCCCAGCTGGCCTTTTTATTGAGTACTACTGACCAAGGTAAAGACACTCCCTTTAGAGTGGGGGGGGGAGAGAGGGTTTTCATAGAATACAGAGTCATCTAAGTCAGGTCTTTCCTGTTCCTTCCCCCACCAAATGGTCAGCTTAAAGAATGTTAATTAGGTTTTTGGTTCCCCCTCACGTCCTCCACAGCTCCTTCCAAGTGATTGCCTTCAAGACAGTTCTGATGCTTTCTTGTACAAAAAAGTTCAATATATAATGTTCATTTCAGCTTAGGAATATTAGAATTCAATAATTCTATCACATCACACACACCTCGGGCCAATTTAATTAATGAAACAAATGAGTGTCAGACTATTCGAAATGTCAAGGTGAAAATTGTTATTGACACATAAAATCCCACCAAGGGGAAAAATGTTGGACATTGTGAAAAAACAAGTGAAACATTAAATAAAATCACGTAACATTGTAAAAAATGGAAAGTTGCAATGAGGACACATATGAATCCTGCTCCTTCAATACCAGTAAAAAGAACCATCTACATAACAGGTGTAAAATTGTAAAACGTGAAAAAATTTGAATAGATCCCTCTTTGTAAGGGGGGGGGGAGGGAAACAAAAAATGTGAACCAATTATATAATGGTATAATGGGAAAAGTAAATAATCAAGATGGTAAATCTAAAAGAATATATTGAAATAAAGAAATAAATTTCAATATATTCTTTTACATTTACCATCTTGATTATTTACTTTTCCCATTATACCATTATATGATTGGTTCACATTTTTTGGTTCCCATTTTTTGTTTCCCTCCCCCTTACAAAGAGGGATCTATTCACATTTCTTCACGTTTTACAATTTTACACCTGTTATGTAGATGGTTCTTTTTACTGGTATTGAAGGAGCACGATTCATATGTGTCCTCATTGCAACTTTCCAATGTTACGTGATTTTATTTAATGTTTCACTTGTTTTTTCACAATGTCCAACATTTTTCCCCTTGGTGGGATTTTATGTGTCAATAACAATTTTCACCTTGACATTTCGAATAGTCTGACACTCATTTGTTTCATTAATTAAATTGGCCTGAGGTGTGTGTGATTACACCGCCTTGTTTCCACTTATCTGTCTACCTACAAATGCTCGCCGACTTTCGAGATCTCATCGTGTGGTTATGAGTAAGCGACCTACAGTGTCGTGAAATGCGTCAACCTGGCACGTCTGTCTGCACACTGTCTGTCTATTTCATTTATGAAGAACAAAGGATATCTTTTGATTTCAACATACACCTTGAGTGCGGTCTCAAATTTTGGATTTCACCAGCATCAACAGCTCTGCCAAGTTCACAGACACATTATTAACCCCCTGACATTCTCACACACAATTGCGACCCAGCCCCAAGCCCCCCTGTAAATTTCCCGAGGACCCAAGGATAGAAGGAGTGGCAGGGGCGGCTGCATATAGAGGAACTGATGGTTGCTGCAGGAGGAAAATCCCCACCGCTCCTCCTATTCAGTTTTTTTTCTGCTGCCCCCTTGTGCTCTTCAGGCCATCTGAGCCCTTTCCTGGCCCCCCTGTGCTCTCCCCTGGCCTCCGCCCTCATACCCTGTAGCTCTGCTAATTCCCCCCCCCCCCTCCCCTCCCGCTGGCTGCGGGGGGGGGAGGGGGGGGGAATTAGCAGAGCTAATCTGGAAAGCAGGGAAGAGAACGGTAAATGTGTAATTTACTGGCCCCTTCCTTTTCTAAGTGGAGAGTCAGTTATCCTTACCAATCACTGACTCTGTCCACTCATAACTGAAACATAGTAAACTGTGTTTACTGTGTTTCAGTTTGTGAATGGAGGGAAAGCTCTGTACATTCGTTTAATTCAGATGAGGCTGTGTCCTCAATCTTCTTTTTCTGCCTCAAAGGATGAACATCAGATGTCAGTTTAGACCCCTGATATCGCATCAAAGCCCCCAACAGGGCTCCAAAAAAAAAAAACGAATAATATTGTAATAAGATGGTAAAAAAGTAAAAATAAAAACTGCTGGCACCAGTGGCGGAACTACCGGGGTCACAAAGGTCACATTTGCGACTGGGCCCTGGCATTCCGCCACCAGGCGCACAGGAAAGGGTCCCAGCCAAGGATCAGGGGGCTCATCATAATTTCTTGCACGGGGCCCTGAAGGTTCTAATTAGGCCACTGAGGGAGGGATCTGAATGGCAGCACTTTAGTGAACTCACCAAGCTTTCCTAGTTTTCCCTGAATATCTCTCCTCTTTCTGTGTCGGTGTCCAGCCTTGATTTAAAGGACAGAGCCCAGGACATGGTGCTGTCGGGACATGCTTTAAGAGTCCGTGAGTGTCCCAGACAATACGGGACAGTTGGCAACTATGGTCTATGAATGAATACAAAGCTTTCTCTGAGGTGAAGAGATGGGCAGATGATGTCACAATCTCTGAAAGCTTCTGTCAGGAAAGTACCAGCTATAGAGCAAGTAATGCTTTGAGGCGCACAGAAATGCCCATGGCTCTGCAGGTACCTGTTTTGCGGTGCACGCGCATTCGCCACTTTCCAAGTGGCCTATATAAGCTCATCAGCACCTAGTTGGTTGCTGTCTGAACTTCAACTATTACCCATGTCCCTGCATCTGTTCCTGTGTTTGACTTCTGTTATAGACCCAGCTTGCCCTGACTTTGGCCTGTCTCTGGATATGCTCCATTGTCATAACATCAGTGGTCCAAGAGCCGGGATTGTACAAGAGGCCTCTCTCTACATGTCAGGATCTGCCACAAGGTACCTGACAGCTTCCTATGAATGGCTAAGCAGTACTCAGCTCAACTCTATTTTGTTCTGGTAGTGGAATAGAAACTCCCTATCCCACTGTCAGAACACAGTGCTGTATACTGTATGTAGCCGAGGATACGTACAGGTAATACAGCACTATTAACCAAAATGGGGTAGCACAACTCGCCTAAAAAATCAACATAAATACCTTATATAAATAGTATACAAAAACCATATTATGTGAGTAAAAACCAATGTGCATACAAAAAAATATTTTTTGGATGATTTCTATATATATATATACACAATGCCTCCAAAGATATATAGTCCAATAAATGTCCAAATGTGCAAAATATTAAAAAAAATAGTAAGTAATATCCAGCTTAAATTCACTGACCTCACCACTGTGACATGCATTATGTAGAGTGAATCCATCACCTGTACTGAATGGCCCATCCCCTCACTGACATGACCTGACCCCTGCTTTACCAGTACATCACACTGGTTACTTACTTACTGTTTTTTCAATATCTTGCACATTTGGACATTTATTGGACTATATATCTTTGGAGGCATTTTGTATGATGTATAGAGAAGATTAACCAAAAAAAAATTTTTTGTATACACATTGATTTTTACTCACCTCATATGAATGTTTTTGTATACTATTGATATAAGGTATTTATGCTGATTTTTTAGACGAGTTGCGCTATACCATTTTGGTTAATCGTTTGGTTAAATAAGTCTTGAATCACTTATAGGTGTTTGCTAGCAAATCATTCAGCACAGATTGTATTTCTACCTCTTGCATTGGATTGCACTGATTGATCACTTGTATACAGGCAATACAGCACGCCTATCAAGCCCACCTGCTAGTGCAGTAATAGTTTGTTTGGGCCAGCTTGGCCCAAACAAACTATTTAAAGGTATATTGAATGTAAAATATACAGACACTAGTGCGCTGCTACAGCTGGCTGATGGGAAAATGCCAGGGGTGAAGACGTAGTGACTAAAAAAATGTGAATTTGCTGCTACCACCAAATTTAAGTACTCAAACCTTGAGTATAAGATTAATTATTCATATGAAGCTGATGCGCTGTTCTGAATATAATGAAAGATGAGAATAAAAATAAAAAGTGCTAATCAATTTTCAAAAGGATATTCAAGCTCACACAGCTAATAAAAATATATAAGCATATACAGTGCCTTGCGAAAGTATTCGGCCCCCTTGAACTTTGCGACCTTTTGCCACATTTCAGGCTTCAAACAAAGATGTAAAACTGTTATTTTTTTGAAAAATCAACAGCAAGTGGGACACAATCATGAAGTGGAACGAAATTTATTGGATATTTCAAACTTTGTTAGCAAATAAAAAACTGAAAAATTGGGCGTGCAAAATTATTCAGCCCCTTTACTTTCAGTGCAGCAAACTCTCTCCAGAAGTTCAGTGAGGATCTCTGAATGATCCAATGTTGACCTAAATGACTAATTTAGAATGACTGTGTGTAATCAAGTCTCCGTATCAATGCACCTGCACTGTGATAGTCTCAAAGGTCCGTTTAAAGTGCAGAGAGCATCATGAAGAACAAGGAACACACCAGGAAGGTCCAAGATACTGTTGTGGAGAAGTTTAAAGCCGGATTTGGATACAAAAAGATTTCCCAAGCTTTAAACATCCCAAGGAGCACTGTGCTAGCGATAATATGGAAATGGAAGGAGTATCAGACCACTGCAAATCTACAAAGACCTGGCCATCCCTCTAAACTTTCAGCTCATACAAGGAGAAGACTGATCAGAGATGCAGCCAAGAGGCCCATGATCACTCTGGATGAACTGCAGAGATCTACAGCTGAGGTGGGAGACTCTGTCCATAGAACAACAATCAGTCGTATACTGCACAAATCTGGCCTTTATGGAAGAGTGGCAAGAAGAAAGCCATTTCTTAAAGATATCCATAAAAAGCGTTGTTTAAAGTTTGCCACAAGCCACCTGGGAGACACACCAAACGTGGAAGAAGGTGCTCTGGTCAGATGAAACCAAAATCGAACTTTTTGGCAACAATGCAAAACATTATGTTTGGCGTAACAGTTACTGGCCAATTATTTGTAGAACTGGTGTGATAAACCTGTGGCCCCCCAATACCACATATTGAAGTGGGGTGTTATTTAACAGTATATTTTTCTAAGAGTGTATTTTAGTCCTGCAAAAATTTGGCCTCTTGCTGTGTAAACAGTGCTACACACAGTGACAACAGTTACTGGCCAATTATTTGTAGAACTGATGTAATAAACCTGTGGCCCCCCAATACCACATATTGAAGTGGGGTGTTATCTGAGTAAACTTTTATAAGTGTATTTATGTCATGCAACAATATTGCCTCGTTTGCTTAGTGAAGTCTGGTACACACAGCGCCAAACTCACTGGCCAACTTTTTGAACTGGTGTGATACACCAATGGCCCCCCAATACCACATATTGAAGTGGGGTGTTATCTGAGTAAACTTTTACAAGTGTATTTGTGTCATGCAACAATATTGCCTCGTTTGCTTAGTGAAGTCTGGTACACACAGCACCAAACTCACTGGCCAATTTTTGGAACTGGTGTGATACACCATTGCCCCCCCCCAATACCACATATTGAAGTGGGGTGTTATTTAACAGTATAATTTTCTAAGATTGTATTTTAGCCCTGCAAAAATGTGGCCTCTTGCTGTGTAAACAGTGCTACACACAGTGACAACAGTTACTGGCCAATTATTTGTAGAACTGGTGTGATAAACCTGTGGCCCCCCCAATACCACAGATTGAAGTGAGGTGTTATTTAACAGTATAATTTTCTAAGATAGTATTTTAGTCCTGCAAAATTTTGGCCTCTTTTGATGTGTTAACTGTGCTAAACACAGTGACAACAGTTACTGGCCAATTATTTGTAGAACTTGCCGACTGACGGACTGGCAGACAGGGAGGAGAAGCAGGCAGAACTTTCATTGCACAAGAGGTACAAAGCAGACTGCAAATGTATCAGGAGTGAGCCATCAACCATGTACAGTCACATCTGGCGCTCCCAGGACGCCAGCACATAGCTCCACAGTGTGGGCTTTTTTAATGTGTCCGTTGCTGACACCAGTGTAGCCATCTGCAGCCTTTGCAGTCAACGCATAAGTCGCGGTAAGCCCAACACTCACCTAGGGACAACCGCCTTAAGAAGGCATCTGAAATCCGCCATCACCAAGCCCAGTGGGAGCAACACCGTCAGAACCCACAAAGCCACATTCCATGCTCTCATGTCCAGCCTCTTCTCCTTCTCCTGTCCAACAGTTGTCCAACACTCCACCTTCCATGATGCCGTTGTCACGTTGTTCTGGAAAAAGGCAGGCTTCTGTGGCTCAAATGTTTGAGCGTAAAAAAAGGTGTCCGACAGGTGTCCGACTACATCGGGTAATGGCCGATGTGGACGCTCTATGGAGTGATGAACCCCTGGACTACTGGGTGGGCAGGCTTGACCTCTGGCAAGAGCTTGCACAATTTGCAATGGAACTGTTGGCTTGCCCCCCTTCCAGTGTCCTGTCCGAAAGGACGTTCAGCGCAGCAGAGGGGATCGTGACCGAAAAGCGCACTCGCCTAGCTCATGACATTGTAGACTACCTCACATTTATAAAAATGAATGAGGCATGGACCTCTGAGGAATTCAACACATGTGACCACCAGTAGACTATGTTTCATTCAATTCCTCACCACAGGCTACAAATATCTGCCAGACCGCCATCAATCCATAACAATTCCTGGTCCTTG
This sequence comes from Pelophylax lessonae, assembly GCF_965119305.1. Lineage (NCBI taxonomy): Eukaryota > Metazoa > Chordata > Amphibia > Anura > Ranidae > Pelophylax > Pelophylax lessonae. Next base: position 479,388,936 of record NC_138770.1, on the reverse strand, counting down.
TCTTTGCTAAATACAGCGGCATAAAAAGGCATTTCATGTCCATTGAATGGCTAATTTTTGGGGCCTACTGTAATGTTCTGGTACCTTTGGGTACCCTAATTACTCTTTCATAAGTGTATGCGCCCCACCATTCTCTTTTGGTAAGGTGCACATACACCTTTAAGACTGATGCTGTCATCACTGAGCGCCGGACTGGATGGCTATTTAGATCGCCGGCTCTCACTCACATGTGTTCTTTCAAACTGCTTTGTGCCTTGATGCTAACCTGTCTTGAAGCTCACATGCTTGCAAGCATACCTCGCTGTCGGAACCACGCTGCGCTGATCCCTGTATCCCGCTACCGGGTCATCCGCTCTTGCCGAACCTCTCCTCTGCTACATTGCTATTAGTGATAAGTACCCCACAGGGGAAACCTCTATAACCTTTATACTAAAGCTTACACTATCTAGCTCTGCATACTAAGGACTATTACTACATCTGCATTATCTAAGATTGCTAGCTCTTGAGCCTACTACCACCTGTTCTTGCACTGGGTTGATCTCTCTTGTATGTCCACCTGCTACTCTGTCATCTACTACCATACATGATTGCTAAACCTATCTGCATCCCATCTGCTACTATCTTACTTTCAAGAACATTTCCTTTCAAGTTTCTGTCATCTACCATCTCTACCCAACCTGTCTCTCCAGCCTATCATCACTGTGTTACTATATACATAAGTCACTCTAGGAAAAATCTTATTGAGTGTGTGTATTTACTTGCTGAATTGAGATCATCCACACATGAGGAGTCATTGAGAGTTGGAAATGGGGTCTCAGCGTTTCTCTACATGACTACTGAAGTGGAATATTTCTGCAGCTGAAAATCCACATCATACGTAAAACGCAGGAGCGTTACAGATTGAACGAACCACAAATGGATTCAGCAGAAATAACCACTCAGATGACACAATTAAAACAGCAAGTACCTGCGTTAATACACGCACTTGCTGAATTAAAAGAAGACAATCAGGCTCTGTCGCAGCAGGTAATTAGACTGACACAACTTACCACTGCTCAGTCCCCTGAACCCAAAATAAATCTTTCTTTGGTATTTACAGGCGATCGCAAAAAATTTCGCGAATTTAAAAACGCATGTGAGTTACTTTTCTTGCTAAAACCCCGTACCTACCTTACTGATCACATTAAGGTTTGTACTATTATTTCTTACCTAACAGGCGATCCTCGGGCCTGGGCAGACTCTTTTTGAGAAAAGCGACCAGCTTCTCAACTCCTATGCCTTGTTCCTAGCAGAACTCACTAGCCTATATGATGATCCCAATAGGCAGAGTACTGCCGATCTTCAATTAAGATCCTTGAAACAAGGTGGGAGACCTGTAGAAGACTTTGTCGCAGAATTCAAGAGATGGACACTTGATTCAGAATGGAATGATGCATCTCTGAAATCCCAATTTAGGCTTGGCCTATCAGAGGCTGTTAAAGACGAGCTCGCCCGAGCGGATCTGCCAAAAACCCTGGATGCATTGATACAACTCAGTATCACCATAGATAGAAGACTACGAGAAAGAAAGGCTGAGAAAATGGGAATGCCATTATCCAGTTCTTCTCGGATTTCGGCCGTTGACCCCGTTCCTATGGAGGTAGGAACCATACGCCCACCTCTATCAACTATGGAAAGAGCCAGAAGACGATCTGGTAATCTCTGCTTGTACTGTGCATCCCCGGATCACAAGATAAACGTCTGTCCCCTAGTCTACAAAAAGAAGGGTGAGTGTTCACATGTCCTCCTAGGGGGATTGACAACTTCAATCACTAACCCTTACCTTTCTGTTTGCTTAACATTACAGTGGGACCAGAACAGGATTACTACTAAGGCCATGATTGACACAGGATCTTGTGGAAATTATATTGACATACGTTTTGCTGCTTTAAATAAAGTTCCTATTATTTCTAAACTTAAACCTGTCTCAGTGAGTCTTATTAACGGTGTTCCTTTATCCTCTGGTCCGATCACTGATCAGACACAGGCACTCCTAGTCACTACTAACGGGTCTCATATGGAGACCACTACCTTCGATCTAATACCTTCACCCCACTTTCCCATTGTTTTGGGACTTCCCTGGTTGCACACACATCAACCAACCATAGATTGGAAGGAACGGACCCTGACCTTCCTCTCTTGCTATTGCGAGGGTACGTGTAACCTCCCGTCTTTCGGGAAGATCCTGTCTGTGGTGACAGATGAGATTGCACCACTATGTTATCAGGATCTCTCTGAGGTTTTTCTTGAGAAAAATGCTCAAGCACTACCTCCCCATCGAGACTATGATTGTAGCATTGATCTACTCCCAAATAGCAAATTGCCGTTCGGTCATGTTTATCCTCTTTCACAGGATGAACTTTCCCATCTCAAAGACTATTTGGATGAGAATTTGGAAAAAGGTTTCATTAGACCTTCCACTTCTTCCACAGCAGCAGGACTCTTTTTTGTCCGCAATAAGGACTCAAGTCTCAGGCCTATCATCGACTATAGGCAATTGAATGCTATTACAATAAAAGATCACTATCCTCTACCGCTTATCCCTGAGCTCATTGAGCAGGTGCGTGGAGCTACCTATTTTTCAAAATTGGACCTGAAAGGAGCATACAATCTCATTCGAATCCGTGAAGGACACGAGTGGAAGACTGCATTCAGAACCAGATACGGATTGTTCGAATATCTTGTAATGCCATTCGGACCATGCAACGCCCCTGCAGTTTTTCAACGATTTATAAACGATATTTTCAGAGACTTACTAGATGTCTGTGTTGTGGTATATCTGGACGATATACTTATATATTCACGATCCCTGTCTGAACACATAAGACATGTAAGACTAGTATTATCGAGATTGCTTGCACACAACCTTTATGTGAAACTGAAAAAATGCTTGTTTCATAAAGAAGAGGTACTGTTTCTAGGCTACATCATATCCAAAACAGGAATCGAGATGGACATGAGTAAGATATCCTGCATTCAGGATTGGCCTACACCAACCACACGCAAGGCGCTACAGCGATTCCTTGGATTTTCGAATTTCTACAGGAAGTTCATTAGAAACTTCTCTGCCATTGTGAGACCCCTCACACAGCTCACTAGCATTAAAAAACCATTCAAATGGTCAGATGAAGCAAATAAAGCTTTTCACCTGTTAAAGACAAGGTTTACTTCTGCTCCCATACTACGCCATCCAGACCCATCCCTCCAATGCATTCTGGAAGTAGATGCGTCAAACATGGCAGTAGGAGCAATACTCTCCCAACGACCAACTCACACTTCACCACTTCATCCAGTCGCCTTTTTTTCTAAATCCCTAAGCAGTCCAGAGATAAATTACCCCGTGGGTGAAAAGGAACTGCTTGCTATAAAATTGGCTCTGGAGAATTGGCGACATCTACTCGAAGGCACCCAATTACCAATACTTATATACACGGACCATAAAAATCTCCAATATCTTCAGACTAACAAAACTCTCTCGCACCGACAGGTACGATGGTCACTATTCTTTCTAAAGCCCCGTACACACGTACCGATGGTCGGCTTACAAATGTTCCTCTTTTCTCCCCGGGATGTCGGTGTCTGCTGAAAAGTGCAAAGACAGCACAAGGACAGCACAAGAATTTTGTCCGCCGACTGCAGAAGTGATGTCATGTAATGGTTAACTTTCCCTGTGTTTTCTATTTTCTGAGCATGCCCAGTCTTGCAAATCTGCGGTCTGTCGGCCGAATTGTGTACTGACAGGCGAACAATCGTCCGTTCTGGTGTCGGCATACAAATATTTTCATGTTTGCAAGAAAGACTTTTGTCCGCGGATTGTGCGCAGACATCTGTCGGAGGCACCATACTAACACGCGTACAATCGGCAGATCCTTCGTCCACCGACGTTTGTATGCCGACGATCGGTACGTGTGTACGGGCCTTTAGGTTTAACTTCCTAGTGACCTACACACCTGCAGATAAGAACAAAAAGGCGGATGCACTATCACGACTAACTGAAGAAAACTACTTCGAAATCCCTTCCGTTCCTATAATACCTCACAAACGCATTATTGGAGTTGTCCGTTCCTTGAAGGAAGAGGTTTTGCATGGTATAAGTTTGGATTCACCCCCACCACAACTAAATACTGATGCAGAAGGCTTCCTCTACTACAACGACAAACTTTACATACCACCTACCATACGCACCAAGATCTTGGAATTATCGCATGATGTGCCTATGGCAGGACATATGGGTATGACAAAGACTCTTAATCTGATTACCAGGCAATTCTGGTGGCCTGACATGAAAACATCTATACAAAAATTCGTCTCTTCATGCAATGTCTGTGCCAGGTCCAAAATTGACACTACGAGACCATCCGGTCTACTATGCAGTCTACCAATACCCCAAACTCCATGGGAAGTTGTGTCCTTGGACTTTATAGTGGAATTGCCTCCTTCCAAAGGATTTAATACCATCTTAGTGTCAGTGGACCATCTGACAAAAATGGCACATTTCATTGCTATTCGCAGACTACCTTCGTCCAAACAAACGGCAGAACTCCTGATGAAACATGTCTTTAAGTTACATGGTATCCCAAAAACTCTTCTGTCTGACCGTGGATCACAATTTATTTCCAAGTTCTGGCAAGAACTATGTCACATACTACGGATCGAGCGGAAGCTCACTTCTCCTTACCATCCGCAGACCAACGGACAGACTGAAAGAGTCAACCAATGCATTGAGCAATATTTACGTTGTTACACTTCTTACCAACAGGATGATTGGGTGGATCTTCTCCCTCTGGCAGAATTTGCCTACAACAACGCAACCCACAGTACGACCAAGCAGAGTCCGTTCTACTTGAACTATGGGTTTCATCCCTCTATTCTTCCACCACGCATCCTTCCTTCAAATAACCCAGTAGCTTCAGACTATCTTACCCAAATAAAGGACTCTCTGGGTTTGCTTAATACTACCATTGCACACGCTCATAGTCAACAAAAGAAGTACTATGATCTTCGCAGAAGACCTTCTCCTCAGTACGCTATCGGGGACCTCGTTTGGCTCTCAACAAAAAATTTAAGACTGAAAATCCCTAGCAAAAAGCTTGGACCTCTGTTCTTGGGACCTTTCCCAATCAAGAAACTTATTGGAAAAGCTGCAGTACAGCTTACATTGCCAATAGACCTCAAAATACATACCATTTTCCATGTGTCGCTACTGAAGCCCCATGTTCCTGACCAAGGAATAAGGCCTACTATCCCTCCTCCTCCTCCTGTACAAGTTGAAGGTGGAGAAGAATATGAGATAAAAGAGATTCTGGATTCTCGTATCCACAGAGGAAGACTTCAGTACTTGGTTCGATGGAAGAACTATGGGCCCCAAGACGACACCTGGCTAAACACCTCTGACATACATGCCTCTAGATTAATCCGCAATTTTCATGCGAAGTACCCAGACAAACCAGCTCCAGAGGCCTTCAGGAGCCGGCCTTAAGGGGGGGCACTGTAATGTTCTGGTACCTTTGGGTACCCTAATTACTCTTTCATAAGTGTATGCGCCCCACCATTCTCTTTTGGTAAGGTGCGCATACACCTTTAAGACTGATGCTGTCATCACTGAGCGCTGGACTGGATGGCTATTTAGATCGCCGGCTCTCACTCACATGTGTTCGTTCAAACTGCTTTGTGCCTTGATGCTAACCTGTCTTGAAGCTCACATGCTTGCAAGCATACCTCGCTGTCGGAACCACGCTGCGCTGATCCCTGTATCCCGCTACCGGATCATCCGCTCTTGTCGAACCTCTCCTCTGCTACATTGCTATTAGTGATAAGTACCCCACAGGGGAAACCTCTATAACCTTTATACTAAAGCTTACACTATCTAGCTCTGCATACTAAGGACTATTACTACATCTGCATTATCTAAGATTGCTAGCTCTTGAGCCTACTACCACCTGTTCTTGCACTGGGTTGATCTCTCTTGTATGTCCACCTGCTACTCTGTCATCTACTACCATACATGATTGCTAAACCTATCTGCATCCCATCTGCTACTATCTTACTTTCAAGAACATTTCCTTTCAAGTGTCTGTCATCTACCATCTCTACCCAACCTGTCTCTCCAGCCTATCATCACTGTGTTACTATATACATAAGTCACTCTAGGAAAAATCTTATTGAGTGTGTGTATTTACTTGCTGAATTGAGATCATCCACACATGATGAGTCATTGAGAGTTGGGAATGGTGTCTCAGCGTTTCTCTACATGACTACTGAAGTGGAATATTTCTGCAGCTGAAAATCCACATCATACGTAAAACGCAGGAGCGTTACACCTATACAGGCCGACACTTACTGTTCTGTGTACTGTGAATGCCTACTGTACCTCTAGCCATCATATACTACGTTCTTTGCTGTCAGTTCAACCCATGTGAGTTAATTTTTGCCGCCTATACAGGCCGACACTTACTTTTGTATACTGTGAACGCCTACTGTACCTGCAGCTCTAAAAACAAAGTTCTTTGCTGTCAGTTCAAACCATGTGAGCTAATTTTTGGAGCCTATACAGGCCGACACTTACTTATGTATCCTGTGAACGCCTACTGTACCTCCTAGCCATCAAAACCTAAGTTCTTTGCTGTCAGTTCAAACCATGTGAGCTAATTTTTGCCGCCTATACAGGCCGCCACTTCCTTTTGTATACTGTGAACGCCTACTGTACCTCTAGCCATCAAAAACAAAGTTCTTTGCTGTCAGTTAAACCCATGTGAGCTAATTTTTGGAGCCTATACAGGCTGCCACTTACTTCTGTATACTGTGTGAATGCCTAATGTACCTCTAGTCATCATATACTACGTTCTTTGCTGTCAGTTCAACCCATGTGAGCTAATTTTTGCAGCCTATACAGGCCGACACTTCTGTATACTGTGTGAACGCCTAATGTACCTTTAGCCATCATATGCTAAGTTCTTTGCTGTCAGTTCAACCCATGTGAGCTAATTTTTGCAGCCTATACAGGCCGCCACTTACTTCTGTATACTGTGAACGCCTACTGTACCTCTAGCCATCAAAAACGAAGTTCTTTGCTGCCAGCTCAACCCATGTGAGCTAATTTTTGCAGCCTATACAGGCCACCACTTACTTCTGTATACTGTGAATGCCTACTGTACCTCTAGCCATCAAAAACGAAGTTCTTTGTTGTCAGCTCAACCCATGTGAGCTAATTTTTGGAGCCTATAGAGGTCGCCACTTACTTGTGTATACTGTGAACGCCTACTGTACCTCTAGCCATCATATACTACGTTCTTTGCTGTCAGTTCAACCCATGTGAGCTAATTTTTGCAGCCTATAAAGGCCGACACTTACTGTTCTGTGTACTGTCAATGCCTACTGTACTTCTAGCCATCAAAAACAAAGTTCTTTACTGTTAGTTCAAACCATTTGAGCTAATTTTTGGAGCCTATACAGGCCGACACTTACTTATGTATCCTGTGAACGCCTACTGTACCTGTAGCCATCATATACTACGTTCTTTGCTGTCAGTTAAACCCATGTGGGCTAATTTTTGGGGCCTGGATTGGCCGACACTTACTTCTTTATCCTGTGAATGCCTCATTTTTCAGACTGGAAATGAAAAACAATGGGTCAACTTGTTGTATGGCACTATACATCTCCCCCAATTCGCCCAGAGTGTATATGCGCTTACCAGAAGCTGTGGACCCCTTATTATAGGAGGTCTAACACGCAGATAAAATCACAAGCACCAGACATCAGAAGGAGGCACCTTCTCCCCGTATTCACTGATGATCCCAATATGTTAACCCTGGCAGTGGGCTTCCAAACAACGTATCCAGGGAAAAACAAAAATGGGCTCGATAGTGAAGTACGTTTAACCAAAGGATTTTATAAAGAGATGGGTGCACTTACATTTTGTAGGTAAAATCAGAGCATATCGTCCCATAATGCGGTCTCTAGTTCACGGACGCCTTCCGCGTTCCACAAGCGTGTTTACCAGGAGCCGGAAGTGAGGTTGGCGCAGTCACAGGTCCTTGCGTCCCGATGCATTTCGGAAGTACGGCAGCTTACGTCATCAGAGGCATGTGACCGAGGCTATGTCTACGCCATTTATACATCCAAGCCTCGCTTTGATATCCAATCCAACTCCGCCACATCAGAGATCCCTCCCCCCGGAACATAGATGGGAAACGGAAGCCCCAAGACATCATATGTGGGAGATGGCAGAGATAATAGACAGGATCATAGAAAGGAGGAAAATGAGCAATCATATGTTATATAGAATGACAAGAAATCCCCATAAGCTTTAATAAATAAAGGCGGAGGGATAGATATTTAGGAGGTAAATATAAAATAACAACACATACCTATAAAAATAAAGGAGATATTCCGTACATAGCAATACCTCAATTAAATATATTATATACTTGATAAGACATAATTACAATAATTTTAATGTTGTTAAAAATATTAAAAATATATTAAAATTGTTATTAAGAATATTAATCTAAGTGACTCCAATAAATAATTGTATATTAGATAAATAGATACCCAATAGGGACAACTAAAATTAGTAAAAATCTAAAGATAAAATCTCATAGATAAAAACTCATGAGTCCCATAATAAATAAATAAAATTAGTAATTAGATATAAAACAATTGAGGTCTATATCAATGTTTAAACCGGAGGGATGTAAAGTCTGTAGGCGATAAATCCATTCGGTTTCATTCATTGATATTTTTCGGTTAAATTGCCCCCTCTCCAGTTTGGTTCCAACTTATCAATGCCACAAACCGACAAACCTCTGGGATCCCTATTATGGCATAGACGGAAATGATTTGAAAGACTGTGCTTTGGGTATCCCTTGTAAATGTTACTAATGTGTTTGTTTATTCTGGTACTCAGTTTTCGTGTAGTTCTCCCTGTGTATTGGAGACCACAGGGACAGGACAACAGATATGTGACATGAGTAGAGTGGCAAGAAATACATTTTTTAATGTTATAAGAAAAACCAGTGGTATTTGATTTAAAATAATTTATCTTTTTAAAATTCTTTGTGACAAGGATAAAAACCCTTCCGGTCTAAAAATGTAAACAGTTTTTTTGGAGGGTCCGGAAAATTGGGGGCTAAGTCATGTCTTGCACAGATTTTTGCACTTTATTAACCACCACAGTGTTTTTAGTTTAGCACAATCATATATTTAGCAATAAGTATTCTTTTGTCAATTTTCACGTTTTTGTGCTGATTGCTGCTTCTAATTTGGGATCACTCCCACACTGCTAATTTATTATTGATTCCTGTCACTATAATTTTGTAAATTTTTACACATATTTGTTTCTTCATATTTCTATTCATTTGCGCAGGTTTAGGGTTTATCACCTTATATATAATTTTCAGTCACTTGCAGTTTTTGTTGTATTCACCTGCAGCAATGGATATTTCCACTTTTTAAAGTGATAGAGATACCAAGGATCTGTTTTCAGCGCAGAACCTTGCCTCTAAGGATATGGAACAAAATTTTAAAACCTTAAAGAACACACTTGATAAAAAAAAAATCCGGGCATGGTGGGATCTAGCTACCCTGGAACATTATCACAAAATTAAAATGACTCCCAGGAGCCTTAGATGGGACATAAGTGCCAATGATGGTATCACTGATCCAGACTTAAACAAGGACTGGTATCATTTCTTCAATTCATGTGAATCTCAACTTTTAAATCTGATAATTTCAAGAAGGAAACTAAAAATGACCAGATTAGAGACCAAAATCAGTGAATTGAAAACAGCCCTTGCGCCCTTTAAGGATACACCAGAATTCATTGAAAAAAAACACTCCAATCCAAAAGTTTTTGGAAAAAGTGGATAAGGACACCAGAAATAAAAAAATCAAAAAATATCGTAGGGATTTAAAGGACTATACTGATGCCAACGTTTATAAATGGCAAGAGGTCCTAGAAGAATTAGCTATCAATTCGGCCCACTCATCCCCCATCCGGGTGAATAGGCTGGAAAGGTTTTTTAATCCTGACTATACCCCTATAGGGGGCACCCCTGGGTTTGATCTTGATGAGTCTGGCTTTGACTCCTCTAGGCCCATTGACCAAAGAACCCCCTCTCGGAGTAGATATAACTCTGAGGTACAATTTGAAGACCCCACACATAATAGGTATTCCCCCTTGGCATCCCGCCTTACAATCACCCCAATCATGAGGGTTTTCAGAGGAGGGGGAAGGGTGGTCCCCCGGGTCCAAGAGGGAGGGGTTCTGGCCATCCTTACGGAGCCCCGAGAGGACACAGAGGAGGAAAGAGAGGCAGACCGAACCATCGAGGTCGAGGTTCCCAGAATTGGTGGGGACCCGACCAGTATTATCAAGAGCCCCGGCAAGCCTATTGGGAAGGGAACTCTTATACCCATCCACCCCATTGGGATACACCCCAGACGAGGGGATCACCCCAAAGACACCCAGGAGATCGAGAAGAGGGTGCAGGGGTGGAAGAAAGGTCCAAAAGAAAAAGAGAACACTAGGGCGTGGTATTTTTAATCTGAGTGACGTGATTTTTACCCATAATGAATTAAAAGTTTTAGAATTAGGTCTTAAATTTGCCCCTGAGAAAAGAGTGAACAAGTTCCACACTTTTATTGATGTCGAAAAATATATTAGGAAACTAAAAAAAGAATTCTTTGTGGAAAAACCATCTACATCCAACCCTGTAGAGAGGATGTATGAAGATAGTGGATTAAGGAATTGCACCACTTTTAATCCCCCTGTCTCCTGTAACCATTTCCTGGAGGTGTTCAGGAATTTGGTAGAGGATGATATACGTAAGATGAAACTCAGATACCAATACACTAAAAAAGATTTTGACAAGGGAATGGAGCAACTGGCCCTGAGGAAAAATATTGTGATAAGACCGGCTGATAAAGGGGGGGGGGGGGTTGTGATTTTAAATAAAACTGATTATTTTAAAGAGTTGGATAGGCTGGTAGGTGACACCATCACTTACAAAAAATTTAAAAATAATCCCACTCTTAAGCTCAAAACTAAATTAGAGAAACTAGTTAAAAAGGCAAAGGAGAAGGGGATTCTATCTAAGAAAGAAGCTCGGTACTTGGTACCTGAAGCCCCAAGACCCCCAACAATTTACCAATTGCCGAAAATCCATAAAGATAGGACCAATCCCCCTGGGAGGCCTATAATTAGTGGGATTGGTTTAATTTTTTCTAGAATAGGAGAATATGTGGACTATTTTCTGCAGCCTCTAGTATCCACCTATCCCTCCCATGTTAAAGACAGTAAGCACCTTATCAAACTTTTGGAAGATGTATCTGTGGAAGAGGAGACGTTCATGGTAACCATTGCCATCAAATCTCTCTACACCAGTCTCAAGCAGTCTGATGTACTTTACTCACTACCTCAGCATTAAACTCTAAGACTAACCTTAAAGATTCTTAAAAACAATTTTTCTGTGATGCACTAAAATTAGCAATGGAAAATAACTATTTCTGGCTTCAAGGGAGATTCTATAACCAAATAAAAGGAGTGGAGATGGGCGCAAAGTACGCACCCAGTGTGGCAAATATTCTTTTGGGGGAGTGGGAGAAAGAAGCAATTTTTTCTAATCCGAATCCTTCTTTAAGTTTATATAAAAGATACATTGATGACCTCCTGGTGTTATGGAGAGGGTCGGAAGACTCACTCAAGGATTTCATCAAAGAAATTAATAACAACCCATTTGGTCTTGTTTTTACTGCCACCTGGAGTAAAAAACAAGTACACTTCTTGGATCTTACTCTGGAAAAATTTAATAACATTATATCTACAAAAACATTCTTTAAGGAGACTGGTAAAAACAGTTACATCCCCATAAGTAGCTACCACCACCCTAAATTGTTGGGAGCAATCCCTAAGGGGCAGTTCATCCGTATCCGTCGTAACTGTAGAAGAATTGAGGACTATGATATCCAGTCCAGTCTACTTATCGAAAGATTTGTAGAAAAAGGATATAATAGACAAGAGAATACCTGCAGACCTTATTTTATAAATTAGGCGCTTGTGGGGAACTGTATCAAACGCCTTGGCGAAATCCAGGTACACCACATCCACTGGTCTGCCCCTATCTAGCTCACAGCTCACCTCCTCGTAGAATGTTAAGAGATTGGTTTGACAAGAACGCCCATTTGTAAACCCGTGCTGATTACTGCTGATGATGTTGTTGTCTTTAGCAAACTCTACGATATAGTCCCTTATCCTCCCCTCCAGAAGTTTACATACTATTGATGTCAGACTGACAGGCCTGTAATTACCCGGGACATGCCTCTGCCCTTTTTTGAATATCGGTATCACGTTAGCTTTCCTCCAATCCCCTGGTACATTTCTTGTCATAATACTGTCAGCAAAGATCAGGAACAGTGGTCTAGATATAACCTTACTGAGTTCTTTGAGTACTCTCGGATGTACGCCATCCGGGCCTGGTGATTTGTTTGTGTTAATTTTATCCAGCCTTTCCCTGATTTCACCCTCTGTTAGCCATAGCGGCAAGTCCTGTGTAATACTACTGACCATACATTCATGGTCAGTGTACCCCTCCTTTTACTGAGTAAAGACTGATGAGAAAAAGGCGTTCAGCACGGTTGCCTTTTCAGTGTCCTCTGTAACCATCCCCCCATCTTCCTTAATTATGTGTGCAATATGCTCTGCCATAGCTTTTTTGCTGTTGATATATTTAAAGAATTTCTTTGGGTTCTTTTTACTATCCTCTGCTATTTGTCTCTCAAAGTTGATTTTAGCCATTTTGATTTCGTGTTTACTTTTCTTATTTGCCTCCTTGTATTGCTCGAAAGCCGATACTGTGCCCTCTGATTTATATTTCTTGAAGGCCATTTTTTTTCCCCTAATAACTTTTTAACATTATGGTTTAGCCAGCCAGGTTTGGCCTTGTCTCTTCTAAATTTATTTCCCATAGGAATGCACTGCAAGATGCATTTGTTTAATATGTTCCTAAAGCATTACCATTTTTCCTCTGTGGTCAGTGATCCCAGGGTGTTATGAGGCAGGTGGAAGCCTGTCGCGCAGAGAAGGCTTACCGTTGCCGGTGGGCGGAGCTTGGTTGGAAACCCGAGGTGAGTAGCACAGGCTAACCTGAGGTGCGGGGTCTAAGCATCCACCGGTCTTCACCAGGGCCTCTGATGGTGAGGATGGATTTGGCTGCAGGTGGATACCAGGTCACGGTCCCCAGGGTCGCCCCACAAGGGGGGTAACCGGTCAAGGTCCAAAGGTGGATGAGCCGACAAGGAGAATCCAGAAGAGTAGTCAAAACGAGACGGGATCAGGACAGGCAGCAAACAAGCGAAGTCAGGGACTAGCCAAAGGTCAACAGGTATCAGACAGGAAATCAACAGGAAGCAGGTTCAGAACACAGGAGAGCTGAAGACAACACAGCAAAGTGCAGTGCTGCTGAGCTGTTTAAATAAGGCAGCCTGTTTGCCAATTATTGCAATTAGTCTGCTCTGGGTTAACCATTTAGGTTGCAGACTCATGACAGCACATCAGTGTGCTCAGGAAGCGTCCCTAACATTGCCTCTCCCTTAAGGGCAACCTCTGGGTGCCCAACAAACTGCTTTTCTGAGGATGGGCAAGAAAAAACGCCTGGATTAAATCTGCAGCATGGATGTTCCGCTCCGGTTCCCAGGAATTTTCTTCCGGCCCATAGCCTTTCCACTTGATCAGGTACTGGAGCTGGTTACCTCTCTTCCGACAGTCAAGTATGGCCTCCACTTCATACTCCACGTCTCCATCCACAATCACAGGTTCGGGAGGTCCAAAATTTCTGCCAGGGAAGGCATCAGGAACCATGGGCTTTAAGAGGGTGACATGGAATACAGGATGGATCCGCAGGGTATCAGGTAAGGATAGTTCGTAAGCAACAGCATTGAGTCTCCTTTTAACTGAAAATGGACCGATAAATTTGGGAGCCAACTTCTTGGACGGGCAGGCCAAGCGGAGGTTAGCTGTGGACAGCAAAACCCGATCACCGGGCTGGAGGATTAACTCTCCCCTCTTTTTCTCGTCAAAGGTTTTCTTGGACGCTGCCTGAGCCTTGGTCAACGTTTCCCGCAGAAATTTGTTATTGCTGGTGACAAAGTTGAAAATGTCCTGGACTGCGGGAACTCCAGATTCAGAGGAGATGTCAGGCAGGAAGGAGGGATGGAACCCGTAATTGGCGAAGAAGGGGGATTGCCCGGTGACGGAATGTTTGGAATTATTATATGCGAATTCCGCAAATGGCAATAAGGCTACCCAGTCGTCCTGGACAAAGGTAGTGAAGCAACGGAGGTATTGCTCCAGGGTCTGGTTAGTCCTCTCGGTTTGACCGTTGGTTTGTGGATGGTAGGTTGAGGACATAGCCAGGTCAATCTTCAGGAGCCCACATAATGCCTTCCAGAAACGGGACATGAATTGCACCCCTCTGTCAGAGATGATACTGGTAGGTACACCATGTAGTCTTACTACTTCCTTGAGAAAGATGTCTGCAGTCTCTTTCGCGGTGGGAGTACCCTTGAGGGGTAAAAAGTGGGCCATCTTGGAAAGCCGGTCTACGACCACAAAGATGGCAGAGCACCCTGCTGAAAGAGGCAGTTCCACGATGAAGTCCATGGCGATTGTCTGCCAGGGCCGGTCAGGAACTGGGAGTGGTCTGAGAAGCCCCCAAGCCTTGCTTCTTGCGGTCTTACTCCGGGAGCAAGTGGTGTTCTTTTCCATCTCGGGCCACCAAAAGGTGCGCTGCAGAAGGTCAAGAGTTCTTTGGATGCCAAAATGATCGGCTAGAAGATGATCATGACAGGCACCCAGAACTGCCACTCGGACGTCCTCCGGAACAAAAATCTTGTCCCCGGCCCATAACAAGTCATCCCTGCGTGACAGGAGAGTTCCCGGTGGGTCAGAAATTTTAGCCGAGGCTTGTTCGAGACGGGACCTCAGACCTGTGAGAAGAAGCAGAAAGTTATTTTCAGACAGAATGGTGTCAGGTACTGGGACCTCTTTAGGGTTGTCAAACATCCGAGACAGGGCGTCTTGTTTGACATTTTTGGATCCAGGTCGGTAGGTTATGTGGAACGAAAACCTAGAGAAGAACAGTGCCCATCGTGCCTGACAGGGTCACAGATGTTTGGCAGATCTCAGGTACTCGAGGTTTTTGTGGTCCGTGAAAATGAGAATAGGGTGTGCCGCACCCTCAAGCAGATATCGCCATTCTTCCAGGGTGGCTTTAATAGCCAAAAGTTCCCGGTCTCCCACATCATAATTCCTCTGCGCCATGGAGAGTTTTCGGGAAAAGAAAGCTATTGGGTGCATCAGGTCCTTAACCCCCTGTCTCTGGGAGATGACTGCCCCAATAGCGACTTCTGAGGCATCTACCTCAAGGAGGTAGGGTAAGGTGGGATCTGGATGGCTCAGGATAAGAGCAGATGTAAAGAGCTTCTTTAAAATCATGAAAGCGGACTGGGCCTCAGGAGTCCAAGAATAATGGACATCTTTCTTGGTGAGCTGGGAGATGGGGGAGATGATGTTGGAGAATACCCTTATGAACCTCCTATAAAAATTGGCAAAGCCGACAAAGCGCTGCACTCCTTTCTTATCAGATGGTGGAGGCCAATCCAGAATAGCAGAGACTTTCTGGGGGTCCATCTTTATTCCTTCCATGGAAATTATTAGCCCCAAAAATGAAATGCTGCTTTGCTCGAAGTCGCATTTTTCCGCCTTGGCATATAGACCATGCTGGCGGACACGGGTGAGAACATTTCGGACATGCTTGCGGTGTTGTTCCAGGGATGCAGAAAAGATCAAAATGTCATCCAGGTATACAATGACAAAGATGTCCAACCAATCCCTGAAGATGTCGTTCACGAAATGTTGGAACGTAGCCGGAGCATTACAGAGGCCGAACAGCATCACTAGATACTTAAAATGTCCGAACTGGGTGCAGAAAACCGTCTTCCACTCGTCCCCCTCTCGGATGCGGACTAGGTTATAGGCCCCACGAAGGTCCAATTTTGTGAACAGGGCAGCAGACCTGAGTCTCTGAAAAAGCTCGGGAACCAGAGAAAGGGGGTAGCGGTTCTTAATAGTGATCTTGTTTAGATCCCTGTAGTCAATACAAGGTCGGAGAGAGTGATCTTTTTTTTCCACGAAGAAATTGCCTGCTCCCGCCGGGGAAGTGGATGGGTGGAAGAACCCTTTTTTTAGGTTTTCGTCCACATAATCCTTCAGCACGTCCAGTTCCCGTTCAGATAAGGGATAGATCAGGCTCAGACTCGAGACAGAGTAGGGCTTTGGAAGCTTGGAGCGGCATGGGTAGGTAGGAGTTCCTGCAATATGATGACGGGAATTGGATGGCTCCTGTGGTCCAATCGATCTGCGGGTTGTGGGCCTGCAACCACGGCAACCCCAGGATAACGGAAAATAATGGAGATGCAATAATGTCCAGACTTATCTCCTTGTGGCCAGACGAGGAGACCATGGGAAGAGGAGGGGTTTCCTGGGTCACAGGTCCGGATTTAATGTGGGATCCGTCAGCCAGAAAGATGGTGAGGCCTTGGGTCTTCGGCTGGAGAGGTATGCCGTGTTGAGCAGCGAAGGTGCGATCAATAAAAAAGCTGCAGGCTCCTGAATCAATGATCGCTGTAACCGGGACGGGACCTTCCGAGAGCTGCAATGACACAGAGAAAACTTGGTGAGAGGTATTGGTAACAGATGCCACACAACTGGGTGGAGGAACAGAACGAAACTTGCAGAGTTTTGCAGGGCAGGAACGCACATAATGGCCGGCTTCTCCACAATAGAGACAGAGGTTACCCATTTGCCGACGACACCTCTCTTCTGGAGACAGGGCTGGTCGCATGATCCTGAGTTGCATGGGTTCAGGCATATCGGGAGTGGCACCGGTAGAAGCAGGACAGACAGGGACTGGTCCAGTCAGGGAAAAACGTGCGGGAGGAGTCACCCGTGGCAGCATCCAGGTTGGCCGAAACTGTTGTGCAGGCCGCTCTGCCCGGCGCTCCCGGGGTCGGCGGTCGATCCGAATGACCTGGGAAATCAGATCTTCCAGGGTGTCAGGTATAACCACTCGGGCTAGTTTATCCTTCAGTCCTTCGGATAAGCCCAGGCGGAACTGGTAGCACAGTGCCGCCTCGTTCCAGGAGGTATCGGAACTCAGGCGGCGGAAGCCGGTGACGTAGTCCTTGGCGGGCCTGCGACCCTGCTGGAGAACGTGAAGTGCAGCTTCTGCGGTGGAGGACCGCTGCGGATCATCATAAAGTTGAGCCATGGCCATAAAAAATGATGATAATGAGTCCAGATGGGGACTGCTCTCCTCTAGAAGCCGATGAGCCCAGGATTGAGGCTCGCCTAGGAGCAAAGAAACGACAAACCCCACCTTGGTGACCTCCAGGGAAAAGGTCCGGGGCTGCAAGGAGAAGTACAATTGGCAGGCATTACGGAAGGCTCGGAATTTACCCCGGTCTCCGGAGAATTTTTCGGGGTTCGGAACACTGGGGTTCCGGTGGCAACATCACTACCGTGGGACTAGGAGCAGATCCTGTGGACGCTGCAGAGGTGGACGGAGCTGATAACACTGGAGGGTTCCCCGGGAGAGTGGCGGATTGTAATCGTCCCTCTAACTGTGTGTAACCATCCTGGAGGGTCTTCACGGCTTGCGACAGGGCTGCGAGGTGCTGGCAAATTTCCTCCAATGGTGAGGCCTCTCTTGCAGGCTCCGACATGGCTGTGTTGTACTGTTATGAGGCAGGTGGGAGCCTGTCGTGCAGAGAAGGCTTACCGTTGCCGGTGGGCAGAGCTTGGTTGGAAACCCGAGGTGAGTAGCACAGGCTAACCTGAGGTGCGGGGTCTAAGCATCCACCGGTCTTCACCAGGGCCTCTGATGGTGAGGATGGATTTGGCTGCAGGTGGATACCAGGTCGTGGTCCCCAGGGTCGCCTCACCAGGGGGTAACCGGTCAAGGTCCGAAGGTGGATGAGCCGACAAGGAGAATCCAGAAGAGTAGTCAAAACGAGCCGGGATCAGGACAGGCAGCAAACAAGCGAAGTCAGGGACGAGCCAAAGGTCAACAGGTATCAGACAGGAAATCAACAGGAAGCAGGTTCAGAACACAGGAGAGCTGAAGACAACACAGCAAAGTGCAGTGCTGCTGAGCTGTTTAAATAAGGCAGCCTGTTTGCCAATTATTGCAATTAGTCTGCTCTGGGTTAACCCTTTAGGTTGCAGACTCATGACAGAACATGAGTGTGCTCAGGAAGCGTTCCTAACACAGGGTTTGGTCCCAGTTTACCCTTTCCATCAATGAGCACAATTTTGGAAAGTTTGCCCTTCTGAAGTTTAGGGTTCTTATGTTCCCCACTTGCCTTGTTATATTGTTATTTATGCTAAATGTGATTATCCTGTGATCGCTAGAGCCCAGGTTGTCCTGGACTCCTACCTCCGAGATTAGGTCTGGGTCATTAGTAATCAATAGATCCAGGACTGCATTTTCTCTAGTAGGAGAATCCATCAACTGTGACATGTAGTTGTCCTGTAAGGTTTCCATGAATAGACGGGCCTTCTGTGAGTGTGTAGTCCCCTCTTCCCGGTCAATGTCGTGATAATTGAAGTCCCCCAATATGATGACTGATCCCAGTTTTGCCACTTTACACAACAGTGATATAAATTCCAGCTCTACCTCCTCCCTTTGGTTGGGTGGCCTATAGCAAACCCCCACAATTACTTTTCCTATTTCTTCTTCTCTATGGAGTTCTACCCACACGGATTCTAACTCCATACTCATCCCTTCCATAATATCATTCCTCTCTATCACCCTTACATTATCCTTGACATAGAGACATACCCCTCCCCCTCTTTTTCCTACCCTGTCCTTCCGGTACACTGAATACCCTTGGATATTGGCAAGCTAGTCATGTGAGGGGTCGAACCAAGTTTCCGTTATTCCCACAAGGTCTATGTCTTCCTCATGTACTAACATTTCCAACTCATCCATTTTATTAGCTAGGCTCCTGGCATTAGCATATACCCCTCTTAGTTTTGTGGAAGTTAAACGTGAATGGTGATTATGTTTATTCCTGTTTGGTCTGATGTTTTCCCGCACAGACCCCCCAATTGACGTTATGGAACTACTGTCGCTGCTGACTCTACTACTGCCTTCTGTCCTTTGCTCCCTCCTCACTGCCTCTACATCTGAGCCCTCCCCCCGTCTCCTAGTTTAAAAGCCCCTCCAACTTGGTGGCCATCTTTCTCCCCAAAAGAGCTGTACCGTCCCCATTAAGGGGCAGCCCATCTTTACTAAAATGATGTCTTGCGGCTTCCGTTTCCCATCTATGTTCCGGGGGAAGGGATCTCTGATGTGGCGGAGTTGGATTGGATATCAAAGCTAGGCTTGGATGTATAAATGGCGTAGACGTAGTCTCGGTCACATGCCCCTGATGACGTAAGCCGGCGTGCTTACGAAACGCGTCGGGGGGCGCAAGGACCTGTGACTGCGCCAACCTCACTTCCGGCTCCTGGTAAACACGCTTGTGGAACGCGGAAGGCGTCCGTGAACCGGAAACCGCGTTATGTGACGATATGCTCTGATTTTACCTACAAAATGTAAGTGCACCCATCTCTTAATAAAATCCTTTGGTTAAACGTACTTCACTATCGAGCGAATTTTTGTTTTTTCCCTGGATAAGTTGTTTGGAAGCCCACTGCCTGCGTTAACGTATTGGGATCATCAGTGAATACGTGGAGAAGGTGCCTCCTTCTGATGTCTGGTGCTTGTAATTTTATCTGCGTGTTAGACCCCCTATAATAAGGGGTCCACAGCTTCTGGAAAGCGCATATACACTCTGGGTGAATTTGTGGAGGTGCATAGTGCCATACAACAAGTTTATCAAGTGTTTACCAATATTTGGATATACGCTGCTACATTATATGGACTGCTTTATGGACACTCTAATATAATATGGTTTAATTGACTTAGTTTCTGCGGTTTGTGGACATTTGAGAAAATTTGCGCCTCCCGATGTTCGTCCATCACTATCCAAGGTATAAGCTCCTTGATCTGGGGCTAAGGCCCACACCCACCGTCTGATTTCGGCTTCTATGCATTCACTCCCAGTTACCTCCAGAACTACACTTCGGTCTAAACTAGCTCCTTGAGACCCTGCCCAGGACCAGGCAGAGGTTAGGTTCTCCCACGACTGGTCCCTGGGGAAGGACATTCAGGGCTGAAGTGTCACCGAGGATCCCGGACGAGCCCCCAAATGTAGCCCTGCCCCCTGGGGAGTGGCAAAGTGTACGCACATCCTCCTCCTGTTGTCCAACCCACTTGACTCTATAGGTTGTGACATATTGAAGGATTAGACACTACCAGATTGTGGTAAAAGATCAAATTTACTTGTCTTTTTTTTTTTTTTTAATCAAGAAAAGCTTTATCTAGAAAAATTCACACCATTACAGTCAGAAAGAAAAACTGTCGGATGGCAGCATCAAACCATAAACATTACACAATCCACACCATGCCACAGTCCCCCCAAGGTTATCACAGTCAAGTACAGTGCGACAAACACAAAGCATTGTAAAATATAAGAAAATGCAGGAAACTCCCCTACCCCTCCCACCCGAGCCAAGATTGAGCATATATATCTCTCAAGGAATTACAGTAACAAACGTTCCAGAATAAGATCATCAGGGGCCATGCCCGGGCTGTTCAGCCACACACCCCATACCTTAGAAAATTTCTGAGGCACCCCGCTATGTTGGTAGATAACCTTCTCCATACGTAAAGTAGAAGCCATCTGTTCCAGCCACATCCCATACGTAGGTGGCTCCTGCGCTATCCAGTGTCTCAGGATCAGTAAATGGGCCTGAAAAAGTGCCCGAATGGCGGCCTCTCGCAGAAACTTATCTTCCACTACCGCTTCCA
Source organism: Pelophylax lessonae (assembly GCF_965119305.1). Classification (NCBI taxonomy): domain Eukaryota; kingdom Metazoa; phylum Chordata; class Amphibia; order Anura; family Ranidae; genus Pelophylax; species Pelophylax lessonae. The sequence goes on along the minus strand of NC_138770.1, from coordinate 479,367,925 downwards.
GTATCCCCAAAATGCAATGTCTGGGATCCCCAGGGATATCCACCCCCAGAGTTCCATTAATGGCAGACAGCACCGTGGACCAGTATCTGTGCAGATGTTGCAACTGTGAGGCCAAATAGTACAACCACAGATTAGGACGGGCAAGGACCCCCCTTCACGAGGCTTCTGTAGCTCTCCATACGTACTCTAGCTGCCTTACCTTTCCACATAAGAGTCCGGAAAAGGGTGTTAACTATGTGGAAAGTTTTCAGTGGAATAAAAATAGGAGAATTATGGAGGAAATTTAACAATTGCGGCATCAAGACCATCTTTATAAGGTTCACCCTCCCGGCTAGTGATAGCCAGAGTTTGTTCCAAGTCCTGATTTTGTCCCGAAACCTGGTGAGAAGGGGGCTAATATTGAGTAAGCTATACTGGGTCGGGTCCGCCGAGACCACGACCCCCAGGTATTTAAACTGCTGGACTGAGGGGACCAGGCAGTGTGGACCCAGGGAAGGGGCATTGGTCCTATCCAGTTGCAAGAGGGCGGATTTGGACCAGTTTATAGTGAGTCCGGAAAACCGACCGAACTCAGTAATAACTGTCATAACCGATCTCAGGGAAACATCAGTGTCACCCAATGTCAGGAGCATATAGTCCGCGTAGAGCAGGACTTTATCCTCAAATGGTCCATACCGGAACCCCACGATGGATTGCTGAGCTCTTATGCGCGTAGCAAGGGGCTCTATCGCTATGGCAAATAATAGGGGTGATAGCGGGCACCCCTGTCTCATCCCCCTTCCCAGTGAAAAACGTGCGGAGACGCTGCCTCCCTCCCTAATGGTAGCCGTTGGTTGAAAATACAATAACTTTACCCATGATAGGAATATAGGGCCAAAACCAAATGATTCCATGGTCGCCCAGAGGTATCCCCACTCCACACTGTCAAATGCCTTATTGGCATCCAAGGACAGCAGTGCCCTCTCCCCCGCATTATCCACCGGCGTCTGGATCGCAACAAACAGGCGACGCAAGTTAAGGGCCGTAGATCTATTGGGCATAAATCCCGCCTGGTCTTCATGAATGATATGCGTTATGACTTTGTTAACTCTACACGCCAGTAACTTGACATCCACCTGGAGCAGAGAGATGGGTCTGTATGATCCCGGGTCCGTAGGAGATTTATCTGGTTTGAGTAATAATATGATGCTAGCCCTAGTCATAGACTCCGGAAGGGTCCCCACCTCCCTCGCCCTCTGGAACACCTCCAATAATCTTGGCAATAACAACCCAGAGTAATTTTGGTATATTTCAGCAGGAAGGCCATCATCCCCAGGAGCCTTAGATCCCGGAAAGAGGGCCACCGCTTCCAGCAACTCCTGTTCCGTAATCGGGGCCTCAAGCTGCAGCCGCTGTTCCTCCGTCAACTGCGGTAGAGGAGTGGCACCTAAAAAGTCCTGCAGCTCTTCCGGGCTGTAGTGAGCCCGCGAGGAGTACAGGTCCCTGTAAAACCTCACCAGCTCAGCCATGATTTCATCCTGCGTATTAATCAAAGCACCACCCGGCAACCAGAGAGCCCCTATGGGAGGAACCAAGGGGCGTGTCCCCGCCATTCTTGACAGCATACGGGCCCGTGCGTTCCCCTTCTTCATAAAATGCTGTTTTGGCAAAACAACACTTTTTGTCTGCCTTAGAGCGAACCTCCCCAACCCACACCGACTGGGCCAAGAGCCATGCCGCCCTCGTATCATCAGTGGGGTTGTTCAAGTATTCCTGCTCCAGCCGCTGTGCGCACTGGGACAGTTGTTCCTCAAAACATTTAGACTTGTTCTGGACCTTCTTAACATTAGCAATGAGGACCCCGCGGAGAAAGCTCTTAAAAGCCTCCCATCTCAGGAGCACATCCCCGAAGCGGTCATGCTCCTCAAAAAAGTTTGCGATGGCTGCTAGAAGGCATTTAAGCACCATGGAGCTCTACGCAAGTCCACCCGAGGGCGAACCTGCAATCTGACCACCAGCGGGGAGTGGTCTGAGATCCCCCTACGGGCATACCCAATGTCCTCCACCATGGCCACAGCCTCCCTGTTACCCACACATAAATCTATACGTGACAATGCAGAGTGAGTTTTGGAGAAACAGGAAAACTGCACCGTGTCAGGGTTTCTAAGGCGCCACACCTCAGACCAATCCACCTCCGTCAAAAAACGGGACAGAGCTGTACCTCTGGCTACACCCCCGGAGGGCGGTGGAGGGTGTCTGTCCCTGGCAGGGTCCAGTACCCCATTAAAGTCCCCTTTAACAAACAATGGCAATCCAACCTTGTCCATAGTAAAATGAAGAAACTCCCTGAGCACCCCAGAGGAGAATGGGGGTGGAATGTACACTATTGCTATAACACACATAACTTGAAAAAGCATACAATGTAGGAACACATACCTCCCCTCAGAGTCCACCTGGACCCCCAGTTCCCAGAAGGCCAGCGACCCATGAATCAGCACACTGACCCCCCGGGAATATGAGGAGTGGGTGGAGTGATAGCCCCATCCCACCCATGCATACCGAAGGCACCCAACAGAGTCCCCCACCAAATGAGTCTCCTGCAGGGCAATAATGGCCGGGTGGTACTTTTGTAGCTGATGGGCCACCATAGCCCACTTGAGCGGGCAGCCCAGGCCACGAACATTCCAAGAGACTACCGGTATCCCCGCCATGAGAAAAAAACTACAAAAATAGCTGAGTGAAGACTGGAGGCCCCCTCCAAGGCAACCAAGGCAAAGACATAGAAGGTCCCCTGAGGAGTTCTGGTGTGGAAATGTGGCATCTTGACAGTGTCCAGTGAAACATGTAGTGTGAATCTTCCCAAAAACAAAAAAAACAAAAGTCAGTGAAACTGAAACTCAGTAGGTCAAGGCACAACGGCACCCTGACAAAGAACTGTCTGAAAACAGGCGGTTCACTCCAGACGGGTTCGACCGCAGCCTCACCGTCCAGAAGGGAGCCACCCGGCCAACATGCACAACGGTGCAAACATAAAAGCAGGCTCCAAAGCAGAGCCATGGAAAAACACATCTTCGCTCGTCAACACTTGCCATAGTCGGAGCTGTAGATTCCAAATCAAACACAGTAAACGTCCCCGGAGGGGGTCAAAAACAGACAGCGTGCAAGAACACGCGCAAAATGTAGGATAGCCCCACTTCAGATAGATGCGGTCACTGAAGAAATCCCGATCACTCTCCAGGCTCATCCCCCCTCCTGCAACCGAGAGCCAGTTCGTGGACATCCAGCCAGCTCGCCGCATTCGCAGCTGTGTCAAAGAAGTGCACCCTGCCCTCCGCCGTAACTCTCAAACGGGTAGGGTACAGCATAGCATACACCAGGCCAATTCGACAGAGTCGTTTCTTCACATCAATGAATTTAGCCCTTTGTTTTTGTACATCCGCTGAAAAGTCCGGGTAAAAGGACACCCTGGCACCATTATATCTGATATCTGCCTTTTCACGGGCAAGACGTAATACCTTCTCCCTGTCCCGGTAATGTAAAATCTTGGCGAGCATGGGCCTGGGAGCATTGCCGGGCAACGCCCTGGTGGGAACACGGTGTGCGCGTTCCACCGCGTATAAAGGAGAAAAGGACTCCCGTCCGAAGATCTCACATAGTCAGTTCTCAACAAAGTCCGTGGGGTCCCTTCCCTCCACCTTCTCAGGTAGCCCCACAATACGAACATTATTTCTGCGCAGGCGGTTCTCGATATCATCCGTCTTGTTCCTGTTAGCCTGAGCCTGCCTGGCTGTTTCCCTGGATTCCGTTATTAAAGTGGGCATCTGGTCCTCCAAGTCACAGATGCGACTTTCGGCAGCTGTGGTGCGTTCCCGCATTTTTTGTAAATCCTGGCGCAATAGGGCTCCTCTGTGAGACCCCCCAGTCTGTCCTTGACAGTGTTCACTGAGCCCGTGCATTGCTGTACAGCCTGAAGAATGCGACTCAAGGTGGGCTGAGTCCCCGCCAGCATGTCTCCCTCCAGCCCATCACTGAACTTAGACTGCTCAGGCGCCTCCACATCCCCCGTGCCCTGCTGAATGTCCCAGCGTACCTGTGCCCCTGCCAAGGGTGCAGTCGCCACATCGCTTGTGCCCGGGAGGTCACATAGCTTCTTAGCATATAGCAGGATGTCACCAGCACTGTCCTTTCCCCCTGTGCACACTGTTTTGGGCTTTGTGCCCATGTCTTTCTGCCTTTCAGAGCCGCGGGTTGATTGCTGCAGCGTCCTCATGCCAGCTCCCTCCTGACCGGCCGAGCCAGGGACAGGGCCATCCATTTGCTTGCTCCCTCGGGTCATGGCAGCGCCCGATCAGGACATGCAGAGCGGCAACAGAGTCTGTGTGGGTCAAGGACGAGGGGCAGGTCAGGGCGAGCAACAGGCCAAAGGAGTAGGTACAGCTGCTCACCGAAGCCACGTCCGCCAAGGCGCCGCCACGATCGCCCGCCCGCTGTAGGAAAGGCCGCGGCTTCAGCTGTAAACTAGGCCTCAGTCCGGATCTCCGCGGAGCGTGGTCCCCCGCAGAAAATACAGCCAGAAATCTACAGCAGGGATGAATGAGAGTCCCCCCTAGGCGAGCTGGAGCCCGATGATAGGAAATAAAGGCAGGATGGCAGCCGATTGTAATCCGGCGGAGCGGAGCTCTCCCCACGGTCCCGGACCTCAGGTTATCCGGCACCCATCCGAGATCAAGAGGCAGCAACAGACTCAGGGTGCTTCCCTGAGAAGGATCAGTCCACAATTTATGGTAGTCCGTCCGGGAAAGGATGTAGTTAATGTCGGGAGCTCCGTGAGCTAGGTCTGCTCACATGCCCGGTTCGGCCACGTCCCCAAATTTACTTGTCTTTAACTTGTGTTTAAAAGAATGAACAAGCCGTTTCAATAAAACATTCAATATAAAATACCAATAATTCAAAGGAGATCCTGAATCCTCAACCAAGAATTGGATATGATTCAGCACTCAGGATCTGAAAGCACAACCCCAAAGCATAAATATATATATAGCTATAATATTGAGGATCAATACATCAATATTCGGTCGATAGATTATTCCCAAATATAATGCAAGTGTGACCACAAAATCAGTGCTTTACTACAATAGAGACAAACTCCAAAATAATACGAACTTATCTCAGTAACTCTAATATCCTGAGCTAGGCTATAAATCAGAGTGCACTCTGTATCCTATAGGGGGCCCCCTTTATGTTAGATTGCAAGAGTCTCCTGAGCAAGGCCTTGCTAGTCTTCGCCGGCAAAGCTATCCTCAGCCAATCCAGGGAAAGTATTTGTAATCCATGGTAAAGGTGTTCGTCAACTCTAATCCACTTATAGGAATAACAATTAATTGTAATCCAAACTGAGGGAGGGGAGAGATAAGTTTCTGAGATCAGGCAACTGGTACCCAATCTAGAACTGGTAAGGTGGGGTGAGGCCTTCTGATCCACCACACACTATTCAACAATTCAGCGTCCTGTGTCGACCGTTATATAACTAGTGCAGCCTTCTGTTTGAACTGCGTTGCAAACCCAACCTGGCTCAGTCTATTAATCACAATGTATACTTCAAATCGGATCTCTCTCACTGACTATGATGAACTCTGTATCCCTCGGTCCACACCACCAGCGTCCCGCTCTCCTCAGAAGCACTCGCGATCTCTCTCTGAGCGTTTCTCCACTCTGTCTGCCACCGAGCTCTGTCCACACACTGCTCTCTCTCTTCCCGGTGTCGTTCCACTAGGCCTCTGGCCTATCCTTCTCTGCACTCCACAGCAGCTCTTCCCCTCCTCACAGCGTGCTGTCCTCAAGGCAAGAGCGCAAATCTTGGTCACGCCCCCTTTATATAGACACTCCCACCTGCCACTGTGTGTCCCAATGCTCCCTGGGAGGATAGTTCAGTCAAACTGATGATCCAAAGTCTCCACTCCTCCCAGAACTACATCTCCCATAATTCATTGGTCCGCTGCCTTGTAGAAACTTAAATAACAAACAGAACAGTCTGAACAACTCCAAATGGAACCTGCGAACAGACTACATAAAAATTAAAAATTCCTTTAAATATCGTGCCTTGGGGGTCCCCTTAACCACTTAAGCCCCGGAGGATTTGGCTGCTAAAGGACCAGGGGTTTTTTTGCGATTTTTTACTGCGTGACTTTAACGGACAATTGCGCGGTCGTGCGACGCTGTACCTAAACGAATTTGACGTCCTTTTTTTCCCACAAACAGAGCTTTCTTTTGGTGGTATTTGATCACCTGTGCGATTTTTTGATCACGCGCTATAAACAAAAAAAGAGCGTAAATTTTGCAAAAATAACAATATTTTTCCCATTTTTTTATATGAAATTCCCCAAAAAAAAAAGTAAAAATCAAAATTTAACATTTTTCAGCCAATTTGTTTTATGCTACCTATGTTTGGTAAAAAAAATCGCAAAAAGCGTATTTTGATTTGTTTGCGCAAAAGTTATCGCGTTTACTAACAAAGGGAAAGATTTTTGTCATTTTTGGTGTTTTTTTTTTTAACGCGTAATGGCGGCGATCTGCGATTTTTTTTTTGGTACTGCGACATTGCGGCGGACAGATCGGACCCTTGACTGACATTTTTGACACTTTTGGGGTTACCAGTGACATTACTGCAGTAATCAGTGCTATACATATGCACTGTTACTGCAAAAATGACACTGGCAGGGAAGGGGTTAACTTTATTGGACAGGGAGGGGTTAAGTGTGTCCTAGGGGCGTGATTCTAACTGTGTAGGGACATTCCTATTGGTGTAAAAGCAAAGATCAACCGTTCTACATAGTAGAACGGACAGATCTTCACTTTTACACAGGGAGAACTGACAGGCAGCTTGTTTACACAAGCTGCTCTGTCTTTCTCCCTTCACAGGAGCGATCGCAGTGTGACTGGCGGACATCGAGTCCGCCGGTCACACGCACTGACTTGCCTGTGAACGAGCCGCGGCGGGGGCGCGCGCCTCGGCGGGTGCGCGCCCGCCCGCGATAGGCTCGCAAGTCAGTGACAGGCGAGTGACGTACCAATACGTCACTCTGCCTGGCCGGGGCTGACCGCCGCAGTATATAGTCGTGCGGCGGTCGGCAACCGGTTAATGTGTCTGCAAAGTGGCGCATTTGTACAATGTATAGATCTTGCTACAGCAATACTGACATTTCTAAAGGAAAAAATGTCATTTAAACTTGCTCGCGGCTGTAATATATTGTCAGCTCCTTGCAATACAGATTAAAAAAAAGAAATAAATGGCGTAGGGTCCCCCCCAGTCCCTTTGGGTCTGGTATGGTTTTGGATCTGGTACGCCAAAATTAAAAAAAATTAAAAAATGCGCAGGTCACAGGAACGAGCCCTGCTATTAAAAATTCCATACAAATTTGAAATTGCATGTACTTGTCATACAGGTGCATAAAAATTGGGCCTTGGTTGTTGGTGGTGCCTGAACACCTCAACCCCTCGCAGTTACTCTTGCTGGGTGCAAGAACGGGCCCAGCTGTTAAAAATTCCATAGAGATTTGAAACCGCATGTACTTGTCATACTGGTGCAGAGAAATTGGGCCTTGGGTGTTGGTGGTGCCTGAACACTGCAACCCCTTTGCAGTTACTCTTGCTGGGCGCAGGAACGGCTCTGCTGTTAAAAATTCCATACTAATTTGAAATCGCATGTACTTGTCATACAGGTGCAGAAAAATTGGGTCTTGGGTGTTGGTGGAGCCTGAACACCACAACCCCTCGCAGTTACTCTTGCTGGGCGCAGGAACAGGCCCTGCTGTTAAAAATTCCATACAAATTTGAAATCGCATGTACTTGTCATACAGGTGCAGAAAGATTGGGCCTTGGTTGTTGGTGGTGCCCTAAACCAAAAACATTGTCAGAAGCTAGCATTATGAAGATTGAGGAATAGTATAGGCAGCATATGCAGTCTTAAAGAGATGGCAGACCCCTAGCAAATTCAATCAGTTACATCAGCATTAGGGGCTTGATAGCTGCTGTTGATCGAGGACTCATTTATTTTAATAAAAGTCAGCTGGTCAACAGAGTCTGTGGACAGATGCACTCTTTTGTCCATCACAAAACCTCCAGCAGCACTGAATGTCCATTCGGAAAGCATGCTGGAAGCAGGAAAGGCCAGTAGCTCCATTGCATATTGAGCAAGTTCTGGCCAGTGGTCCATCCTCGTGCCCCTTAACCCAGTGGATGCACAGTTGGAAAGGTCTCCAAGTCTGCTCTTGCCCCTAGATAATTCTGCACCATATGATGGAGACGCTGCCAGTGGTTGTTTGAACCTAACAGCCCTGGGCGCTGAGGAATAAAGAATTGGTTAAAGGCATCAGTCAGCCGGCCGCCTTCTCCACCTCTTCTCCTTTGGCTAAACAATGCCTCTGAAACACGTCCAGAGAACATTAACCTCCCAGTGTCTGGAAAGGTGTTACACAAATTTTTCTTCAAGGCGTCCCCAAGATGTTTCCTCCTCTGCTCCCTCTGTGAAGGAAGGATGAGCTCTGCAACTTTACCCTTGTAACGTGGATCAAGAAGGGTTGCCAACCAATAATCCCTCTCCTTGATACCAGGAATCCTCTGGTCCTTTCACAGGCTTTGCAGAATCAGGGAGCCTATGCAGCATAAGTTTGTGGAGGCATGAGATTCTGAGTCCTCTGGGTTACTAAGGATGACATTGTCAGGAGCAACCTATCCCGAGCCACGTATAACTCATGGGGTTTCTGGGGAATGACAACTATCCATTGAAGACTGCTGTATGTTATCCTCTACATCCATGCTGTCACAATCCTCCTCCTCTACCTCCTCTTGCTCCTGTGTGTTTTGTCTCCCCGCAGGAATGACATGTGCATAAAGGGGGCCTTGTGAGGAAAGGAAGTCCTCTTCTTCCTCCCGCTGTTCTGCCTCAAGTGCCCTGTCCATGATTCCACAAAGTGTGTGCTCCAGCAGGAAGACTAGAGGTATAGTGTCACTGATGCATGCATCATCCTGGCTCACCATCCTTGTGGCTTCCTCAAATGGTGACAGGACAGTGCATGCATCCTTTAACAGCAGCCACTGGCATGGTGAAAAGAAGCAAAGCTCCCCTGAGCCTGCCCTTGTGCCATACTCACACAGGTACTCATCAATGGCCCTCTGCTGCGTGTTCAGCCACTGCAGCATTGCCAATGTTGAGTTCCACCTGGTGGGCATGTCACAAATGAGGCTGTTGGTGGGCAGGTTGAATTCCCGTTGAATGTCAGATACCTGACATCTCTTGTAAGCCCGGGTACCTGTTCAAGAAATGCTGCACCACCTGATTCCGGACATGTGCCAAGCATGGAACATGTCTCAAGTGTCCCTGTCGGAGGGTAGAGAGAAGGTTGGTGCCATTGTCACATACAACCATTCCTGCCTCAAGCTGCCATGGCATCAACCACCTCTTGGCCTGCCCTTGCAGAGCTGACAGAATCTCTGGCCCCGTGTGGCTCCTGTCCCTTAGACAGACCAACTGAAGCACTGCATGGCATCTTTGAGCCTGACTGCTTGCGTAGCCCCTTGAATGCTTCAGGAGCATGGCTGGTTTAGAGGAAAAATTCAGCAGAAGAGGACATAGAGGAAGAATAAGAGGAGGAGGGGGTTGGAGTAGACAGATGTGGCAGAATCAGCACTAGCTTTTTGGAGGCGTGGAGGCAGAACAAGCTCCAGCACTGAACCCTGTCCTGCATCCTTCCCAGCTGCCAGCAGAGTTACCCAGTGCACCGTGAAAAAAATAAAACGTCCCTGCCCATGCCTGCTGGACCAAGAGTCAGCAGTAATGTGAACCTTCCTGCTGACTGCTCTGTCCAAGGAGGCCAAAACACTACCTTCCACATAATGGTAAAGAGATGGAATGGCTTTACTTGAAAAGAAATGTCTTTTTGGAAGCTGCCACTGTGGTACAGCACATTCCACAAATTCACGAAAGGGGGCAGAGTCTACCAGATGAAAAGACAGCAGTTGTAGTGCTAGCAATTTGGCCAAGCTAGCATTTAGACGCTGAGCACATGGATGGCAGGGACAGTATTTCTTTTTATGGTTCAGCAACTGCGGTAGCGAAATTTGCCTGTGGTCAAAATCAACAGGTGGTGTACTGCTAGCAGATTGGGTGCAAGTATCTGTGGCACTCATTGCTATACCATCATCCCTCTTATTGCAGGTTTTTGAGAAGACATGAGGTATAGTAGGGGTGGAGATCTCAAATGAGGAGCAAGGTGAAGTATTCATTTTTTTCTGATGTATGTCTCTCAGGTGCTGTTGCCAACGGACTGCATGGCAGGTCTTCGTATGTCTTGTCAAGCATGTGGTGCCCAAGCAGCTGGTGTTCTGGCCATACCTGATCCACCTCAGACAGAGATTGCAAATAGCAACGCTGACGTCTACTGCACATGTGTGGAAAAAAGCCCACACCAATGAAATTTTGGAAATCAGCGGGGAGTTAGCAGCGCCCTGCACCTGTGGAGCTATGTGGCGTGATTCAATAGGGGGGCTTCCCTTAAGGCAGCCCCTGGAGCACATCCTGCCTCATTGGAGTTGTTCCACCTCCTCCTCTTCACTTTCCTCCTCTATTCTCTAAGGCACCCAAGTCCCAAGTACAGTCAGTGACCTCATCATCCCCCTCCCTCCTCGTCACTAGAGCAAACTTGGCAGTATGCTGCAGCTGTGGCAACATGACTGCTAGTTTCTTGTCCGTCATTGTCACCCCCTTTCTCTAGGCTCACGTTATTCCTTTCCTCAGTGTGGGAAACAACATTGGAGCATTCGAGCTGCTGTGCATCCTCCAGCATCTTGCAACCCACACTATGATGATATAATTCAGGTGACTCCTCCATTCATGATGGTGAGACTACGGAAGGAGTAGCTGTAGACAAGGAGCCTGTAGAACGGGCCACTTTGGCAGCTGCGATGGAAGGCAAACTAGTATGAGCCTGTGTGAAAGAGGAAGAGGAGGATGAGGATGGCTTAGTTATCCACTCCACCAACTCTTCTGCATGTTGTGGCTCAATAATACAACCAGCATCGGAAAAAAAAGGCAAGCGTGCCCCGCCTGCAGAGGATGCACCATGTCCGTGGCCACCATTTTTCACTGTGGACACAGAGGCTGCTTCTCCTTCTTTAGTGGCCTGTGAGCATCTGCCTCTTTTTGTTGGCCTTTCGGACATGATGGGGATTTTGGGGTGGTTTTTATAACTGATTATTACAGAATGTGTGCTGGTTCACCACTAACCAAAAAACACCCACGTCTGGAGCAGAAGGAAGAGCGCCTGAGATGCACAAGGGGGTACAGCAATTATTGCCCAAATATTATTGTTGTTCACCACCGAAATAAACACCCACGTCTGGAGCAGAAGGAAGAGCGCCTGAGATGCACAAGGGGGTGCAGCATTTATGGCCCTAATATTATTGTTGCTGGTTCACCACCCACTAAAAAACACTCACGTTTGGAGCAGAAGTAAGAGCGCCTGAGATGTACAAGGGGGTAGAGCAATTATGGTCCTAATATTATTGTTGCTGGTTCACCACCCACCAAAAAACACCCATGTTTGCAGCAGGAAGAGCGCCTGAGATGCACAAGGGGGTACAGCAATTATGGCCTCAATATTATTGTTGCTGGTTCACCACCCACCAAAAAACACCCACGTCTGGAGCAGAAGGAAGAGCGCCTGAAATGCACAAGGGGGTACAGCAATTTAGGCCCTAATTTTAATTGTTGCAGGTTCACCACCCACCAAAAAACACCCACGTCTGGACAAGAAGGAAGAGCGCCTGAGATGCACAAGGTGGTACTGCAATTATGGCCCTAATTATTGTGTCTGGTTCACCGCCCACCAAAAAACACCCACGTCTGGAGCACAAGGAAGAGCGCCTGAAATGCACAAGGGGGTACAGCAATTATGGCCTTAATTTTAATTGTTGCTGGTTCACCACCCACCAAAAAACACCTATGTCTGAACGAGAAGGAAGAGCGCCTGAGATGCATAAGGTGGTACATCAATTATGGCCCTAATATTATTGTTGCTGGTTCACCACCAAAATAAACACCCATGTCTGGAGCAGAAGGAAGAGCACCTGAGATGCACAAGGGGGTGCAGCAATTACGGCCCTAATATTATTGTTGCTGGTTCATCACCAAAACAAACACCCACGTCTGGAGCAGAAGGAAAAGCGCCTGAGATGCACAAGTGGGTACAGCAATTATGGCCCTAATATTATTGTTGCTGGTTCACCACCCACCAAAAAACACCCACGTCTGGAGCAGAAGGAAGAGCGCCTGAAATGCACAAGGGGGTACAGCAATTATGGCCCTAATTTTAATTGTTACTGGTTCACCACCCACCAAAACACACCCACGTCTGGACGAGAAGGAAGAGCGCCTGAGATGCACAAGGCGGTACAGCAATTATGGCCCTAATATTATTGTTGCTGGTTCATCACCAAAATAAACACCCACGTCTGGAGCAGAAGAAAGAGTGCCTGAGATGCACAAGGGGAGCAGCAATTATGCCTTTAACCTCCCTGGCGGTATTCCCGAGTGTGGCTTGGGGTTAATATACAGTACCAAAAGCGGTAGCCCCCGAGCCACACTCGGGATTACCGCACAATCAAACTTACCTTCCACTGCAATCCCCCGCCGTCCTCCCCCACTGTCCTCCAGCCATCCACCCATTGTGCTCCCGCTGTGTGCTCGGCCGATGCCGTCACCTTCTTCCGGTTCCCTTCCCTGCGAACTCCGCGATGCAGGGGGGGGGTGGAAACGGCGGGAGATTAAAAAAAATAAATAAAACAAATGACATAATACAGTGAAATCTGTTGGGATTACAACTTTGTATCATGCCATTTCACCACAGGTTTTCACCTAGTGGCTTTTCCAGTGCCCTGCCTGTACTTTTTGCGGTTCTTTGTGCCTGGAAAATTGAGAACGTCCATGGCGTTCAAAAGGAGTTCTTTTAGCTCAAAACAAACTTTTGGACGAACTGGAAAACAGCGATGGTGAATCAGAATTATTTGAAGAACTGTGTGTCTTATTTGAAGACAGTGGAGGAAACCCAACCATGGACACACAGGCTTTTGTGGCTGTCCCAGTGGGAGGGCACAACCACAGTGCATCCTGGGATTGGTCATAAAAGCCAAGGGCACATGTGACAGGGCGTCTTTGGGTGGGAAGCCAGGTCCCAGGAGGAGGGTGACAGCTGTCTCTCCTCCTGTCAGTGTGGAAAGTGGCCACAGGCCACAGTCTCTTGCATATTCACTTTATAACTATTTAGTACTTTAGTAATTTATTTGTAATTTTGCACATGAACCTGAATGGATTTGTTGAATTTATGCTTAACAATATTGATTTATATATGCACTGATAGCACTAATATTTACTTTTGATTAAAACCACTGAGGCAAGCGCTGAGGTTGGCTTCTCTTTTAGAGGCCAATTTATCAATTTACTATCCCATTTCCCTGCTGCTGCAATTCACACAATCAACATAAATATTTATATATAAAAACATCTAGGCCCATTTTATCCAGTGGTGCGAGGGTCATACCCCTAACAAGGTATAATATTGAAGTCGGCCTAGTAGACCAGAAGTGGGGTTCTGAGCCAGGAAGTCCAGGATACTGATTGTGGAGCAAGTGGCAGAGGAAAAACAGTGTCCGTGAGTACCAGGGAGCTTACCATGGGTCTGCCCAGGAAGGGGACCACTCCAGGGAGAGTCAGTGGACAGGAGCCAGCACACACAACGAGTAAGAAAGGGGGGTGCCAAGTTAGACCCTGAAGAGAAACCTAAAGTAAAGTCCACCTTTAAATCTTCACCTCAGTGGCAAAGTGAAGCAGCGGCCTTGCCGCACACACCGCAGCTAGATGTCCTCAAGTTTTGTGCATAGTTACTAAGTTGGAGTATCCCACTCATCCCTTCTCCCATCCCAGTTCCAAATAAAATACAAATAAACAATTCCCCTGGACTGTTCATTGACTGAGCCAAGTGTTAAAGTACTAAGATTTCACAGACTGTTGCTATGGGTAACCCAGGGGAATCCATTCTCAGCAGCTCCCAAGGGGGCAGTGCTACACTAATATTGCAGAAACAGAACCTGATGCTGCTATAAAAAAAATAATAAAAATTAATTGAAAAGAAAATTTATATCTCAATTAAAAAAGGGGGATCTGTGGGGTGACACTGACGTGTTTACAATCACAGCACAGCACTAAACTGACTGCACTACACTGTACATCAGCCCTACACTACACTGCAATGGCTGATATATACATATAAATACTCCACTATCTCCCTATCTCCAAATAGCTGATAAATATATAGATCTACTACACTGGCTGATCTAATAATCTATAGACGGCAGACTGAAATAGCTGATAAATATATAGATCTTCTACACTGGCTGATCTTTTAACCTATAAAGCGCACACTGAAATAGCTGATAATTATATAGATCTACTACACTGGCTGATCTATTAATCTATAAACCACACACTCCTCTAACTACCTTGCTTAATCTTCCCTCCTAACACACTACACGCGGCTGCCATTTAAGCAGCCTTTGTATAGTGTGGGGTGTGGACTTAGTCCCTGTCACAAACCAGCAGGACTGGTAGTGGATCCTCTGGACCAGAGAGGCGATGGCACGGGTTGTACTAGAGGACCGGTTCTAAGCAGTTACTGGTCTTCACCAGAGCCCGCCGCTCGCGGCGGGATGGATTTGCTGCGGCGGTAACTACCAGGTCGTGTCCCCTAGTAACAACTCGATCTCTCTGGCAGCTGATATGGCGTGGTACACAGGGAGTAGGCAAGAGCATAGTCGGACGTAGCAGAGGTCAGGGCAGGCGGCAGAGGTTCAAAGGCGAGACGTCGGTAGCAACGGGTTCGGCAACAGGCAAAGCAAACAAACACAGAAGGGAACGCTTTCACAGAGGCACAAGGCACAAAGATCCGGCAGGAAGCTATGGGAGGAGAAGGTATTAATGGGCAGTGCACAGGTGAAGCCTAATTAAGTCAGCACTGCCTTTCACAAACATTAACCCTTAATAACCAGTTTGGACCAGGCACCAATCACCTGTGCACTGGTCCTTTAGATCTAAGAGTCCCGGTGTGTGCGCGCCCTAGAGAGCGGGGACGCACACACCGAGACGCAGGAGCGCCGCCTGGGGACACACGCTGTGAGCGCTCCGAGGCCAGCAGGGGGCCCGGAACGCTGAGCGTAACAGTCCCTGAGCCGTGATTAGCTTAAGGCACCCTGCCTTTGGCCAATCATGGACATTGTGCTGTGATTGGACAAAGCATACAGGTCAAGGTGCATGCTTTGGCCAATCACAAGCATTGTATTATGGCGGGCGAATTTCCCACGAACGGCCCTGTTTGTTCGTTGTTCTACGAACAAACGAACAGCCGATGTTCGAGTCGAACTTAGCTTTGACTCTAACTCGAAGCTCATCCCTACTCATAAGGCGATAATCCATGGGGTCGTCTGGGGCATTCCTGATGGAACAAAGAGCGACAGGCCATAGCTTTTTAGTATTAGCAATGACTTTTGAGATCTTATTTTTAAAAGTTCCATTCAGCCATTCAACCTTACCGCTACTTTTAGGTAGGGTTGCAGGCAGGTGCAGGCAGGGGCCTGCACAGAGGAGGGTGGAGATACAAGGGTGCAGGCATCAGAGCAGAGTAGTTGGGAGACAGTTAGGAAGGGTAGAAGGGAACAAGGCAAGGAGGCCGGTCCTGGGCTGGAGCACCCTAATAACTATGCCCTGTTGCGTAATGTTGGGGAAAACAGTCAGGGACCAGCATTGTTGGAGCAGAGTGATGCCCCTAGCTGCCAGGGGAAGAACTCCAGTGAGGGCGGGAGCAAGGGAAAGGAAAGACAGGTTCTGGTGGTAGGGGACTCAATTATTAGAAGGATAGAGAGGACAATCTGTCAAAAAGACTGCCGAACGGACTGTTGTTTACCGGGTGCTCGGGTTCGTCACATCACGTATCTGGTGGACAGATTATTGGGTGGGGCTGGGGAAGACCCAGCTGTCATGGTACACATGGGTACCAATGACCAAGTCAGAGGAAGATAGAGAGTCCTAAAAAACTATTTCAGGGACTTAGGAGCTAAGTTGAGGAGTAGGACCTCCAATGTAGTATTTACAGATACAATACTTCCTGTACCTTGAGCAGCCACGCCAGAGAGGCAGCGGGAGATTAGGGAAGTAAACAAGTGGCTGAGGAGCTGGTGTAGTAAGGAGGGTTTTGGGTTCCTGGAGAACTGGGATGTCTTCTCAGTCGGCAACCGGCTCTTTAGTAGGGACGGTTTGCACCTAAATGGGGAGGGTGCAGCCGTACTTGGTGAGAAGGTGGCCAACAAGTTAGAGGGTCTTTTAAACTAGGTGATGGGGGGAGGGTACAGATGTAGAATTAGCCAGCGGGGAGCAAGGTTCAGCGGGCACAAATGGGGACATTAGCGGTAGGGTGTTCAGAGCTCCTAAACCCAAGGTGAGTATGGGGGAAAATTGCAAGAGCAGCCTAAAAACAACATCAAACGAGGATATAGTATGCATCCGGACAAAATTACGAGGTTTGTATACCAATGCTAGAAGCCTGGCCAACAAGATGGGAGAGCTGGAGCTGCGGATATATAAGGAGGACTTCGATTTTGTGGGAATTTCAGAGACTTGGTTTGACAGCTCTCGTGATTGACTGGCAACCATTCAGGGGTATTCCCTTTATCGCAGCAATAGAGAAGGTAAAAAAGGAGGAGGGGTATGTCTGTATATTAAGAATAGTGTACAGGTAAATATGAGGGGCGATAATAATGGAGCTAAGGATGAGGTAGAATCCCTATGGGTAGAATTTAAAAGGGAAGGCACTATGGGGAAAGCAATATTGGCTATAGGCCCCCCAACCAGAGGGAGGAGGGGGAGGCAAACCTCCTATCACAGCTTGGAATGGCAACAAGGATGGGAAATGTAATTATAATGGGGGATTTTTATTATCCAGATATAGACTGGGCAGAAGGAACCACGCATTCATCCAAGGCTCAACAGTTCCTAAATGTTTTGCAGGACAATTTCATGGGTCAGATGATGCACTGACAAGAAACAATGTGATACTAGACCTACAATACAGACCTGATCACGGATATAGAAATAGAAATATGGGGCAACTTAGGAAACAGTGACCGTAGGTCAATTCGTTTCAGTCTAAATCATAGTAATAGGAAACACAAGGGTAATATAAGGACACTGAATTTCAAAAGAGCCAACTTCCCTAAACTGTTGTAAGATCCTTGGTATATTCAATGCCTTTCTGCCTCTTTACTTCCGGGTTGCGTTCCACCACTCAGGTAGGTGGAACGCATATGAGTGTGTAATGGTTCACAGCGCTGACGTCATCATCAGGCGCCGCATAGGGCGCCTATTTCAACTGACGGTCTGCACTCACACATCGTTCGTGCAACCGCTCCTGATAGATGCCTAACCTGACGCTGCAGAATCTTCCAGCGACACACCCCATTCCTGGATTGACCGGAGCCTCGCTACCTCGCTCTACTCCTATTTGCTTCCTGGCTATTGATAAGTACCCCACAGGGGACCCCTCCTTATCAACAACGCTTGCTACCTATTACCTGCATTATTGAACTGATTGCTAGCTCATACATCTTGCTATTAATATCTACTACCTGCATTGCTAAATTAGATTGCTAGCTCTCATACATCTTGCTTGCTAATACCTAAACCTGCATTACTGAACTAGCTTACCAACTCTTGTACATCTTGCCTACTACTATCTACCACCTGTTGAATGTACTAGATTGCTAGCTCTTGAGATTACTATTCATCACTACTTGCTACCATTCCTCAGAACCTATACCATCAGTGTATCATATCACTGCTACTTGCATTCAGTATCCATCACTCTCATAACATCACTTACTGAGTGTTTGTACATATGCATACTGAACCAGGCTGAACCACTATGATGAGTCAAGAGAGTTGGATCAGGTGATTTAACGTTTCTCTACAAGACTACTGAGTGGAACTCTGCAGCTGTAGATCCAGTTCATTGACCTAAATAGCCAGAGCGTTACAACTGTGCTCTTTGCTAGACAATATCAAATGAGATAGAACCCTGGGAACAAAGAACACTGAGGAAACATGGGACTGCTTCAAGAGCATACTAAACAAAGGGATTGGCCAGTGCATTCCAAAGGGGAATAAATTTAAAAGAGCAAAAATAAATCCTGGGTGACTAAACTCCAACATAAAAAGGCATATTAATACTAAAGAAAAGGCCTTAAAAAATACAAGGCTGAGGGGTTATTGGCAGCATTCCAACATTACAAAGAGTGCAATAAGAAATGTAAAGGCCAAATCAAAGCGGCTAAAATAGAACACGAGAGACATATAGCGGAAGAGATGTAAAAAAAACCCCAAGAAATTCTTTAAGTATATAAATAGTAAGAAAGTGAGGCCAGAACACATTGGCTCCATAAAAGCAGACGATGGGAATCTGGTCACAGAGGACAGAGAGATGGTGAAAGTGTTAAATAATTTCTTCTCTTCAGTCTTCACAAAAGAATTGGGGGGCTACACTAGCCCAGCTTGTAATGATAAATTAAATAATACACCTCAGGAAGTACCCCCATGGTTAACAGAAGATAGACTTAGAACTAAACTAGAGAAACTTAACATGAATAAATCCCGGGGACCAGATGGCTTACACCCGAGGGTTCCTTAAAGAACTCAGCCAGGTTATAGCCAGACCATTATTCTTGATCTTTAGACGGGTATGGTGCCAGCTGATTGGAAAAAAGCCAACGTGGTACCAATATTTAAAAAAGGGCCGAGATATATTCCAGTTAACTATAGGCTGGTCAGCCTAACATCAGTAGTCTGCAAGATTTTGGAGAGGATGTTAAGGGACTATATACAAGACTTTAGTAATGAAAATGGTATTATTATTAGTAATCAGCATGGATTCATGAAAAATCGTTCTTGCCAGACCAATCTATTAACCTTCTACGATGAAGTGAGTTGCCATCTAGATAAAGGAAGGCCTGTGGATGTGGTGTGGATGTGGTGTATCTGGACTTTGCAAAGGCATTTGACACAGTTCCCCACAAACGCTTACTGTACAAACTAGGGTATGTAGGTATGGACCATAGGGTGAGTACCTGGATAGAGAACTGGCTCCAGGGGCGAGTCCAGAGGGTGGTGATAAATGGGGAGTACTCGGATTGGGCGGGTGTGGAAAGTGGGGTCCCCCAAGGATCTGTCCTGGGACCAATCCTGTTTAATTTATTCATAAATGATCTAGAGGAGGAGATATTTAGCACAATCTCAGTATTTGGGGATGATACTAAACTAAGCAGGCCAATATCTTCTATGCAGGATGTGGAAACCTTACAAGCAGACCCAAAGGAAATAATGGGGTGGGCAACTACATGGCAGATGAAGTTTAATGTTGAAAAATGTAAGGTAATTCACTTGGGTGTCAGAAACACAAAAGCAAGCTACTTGCTAGGGGGATAACCTCTAGGTGAATCTAAGATGGAAAAGGACCTGTGGGTATTAGTGGACAACGGCTTGGAAGTGGCATGCAATGCCAAGCCACTGCAAGCAAAGCAAACAGAATACTGGCATGTATAAAAAAGGGGATTCACTCCAGAAATAAAGAGATTATTCTCCCACTTTACAAGATTTTGGTCCGGCCACATCTGGAGTATGCCATCCAGTTCTGGGCCCTGGTCCTCGGAAGGATGTGCTAGAACTGGAGAGAGTCCAGAGAAGGGCAACAAAAATAATTAGGGCCATGGAGGAGATCAGCTATGAGGAAAGACTGCAAGCATTGAACTTATTCTCTCTGGAGAAGAGACGCTTGAGAGGGGATATGATATAAGTGTACAAATACTGTACCGGTGATGACCATAGCATAAGGAACAATAAGGGAATACAGTAAGACACGTGGCCACTTACTAAAACTAGAGGAAAAACGGTTTAACCTTAAAATACGTAAGGGGTTCTTTACTGTCAGAGCAGTAAGGATGTGGAATTCTCTTCTAAAAGCAGTGGTATCAGCAGGGAGCATCGATAGTTTCAAAAAACTATTAAATGGGCACCTTAAAGACCACAACATAAAGGTATACAAAGTACGGTTAACAGCAAACACACACACATCATAGGTTGAACTGATGTCTTTTTTCAACCTCACAAACTATGTAACTATGTAATTCCTGGTTGATGTGAAGCGTATTACATACCTCTGCAAAGATATGACTGGTGAAGTGTGATCCGCGATTCGACTCAATTGTTTTAGACAGCCCCCAGTGATAAACTATCTC
This sequence comes from Pelophylax lessonae, assembly GCF_965119305.1. Classification (NCBI taxonomy): domain Eukaryota; kingdom Metazoa; phylum Chordata; class Amphibia; order Anura; family Ranidae; genus Pelophylax; species Pelophylax lessonae. The sequence goes on along the minus strand of NC_138770.1, from coordinate 479,347,561 downwards.
AGACAGGATCTTTTTAGCGGTGGTTGTGGCATTGGCACTGTGAACAGGCCAAGTCTCTGGCCACCCAGAAAACATATCCACACAGACCAAGACATGCTCATATGTTGCGCTTTTTGGCAAAGTGATGTTGTCTATCTGAATGCGCTGAAAGGGATGTTCCGGTTTGAACGAGTGCCTTTTTGGTACCATTACCGTTTTACCTACGTTGTACCGTACGCAAACTAAACAGGTAGCGGTAAATTTAGCAGCTGCAGTAGTATAGCCAGGGCAAATACAATGCTTCTCCACTTGTGCACACATATGCATCTTTGATTGATGCCCAGGGTAATGAGTCGAGTGGGCCATCATTGGAAAAAGTGATCTGGATAAACACCATTCACCATCAAGACCCCAGATGTTATCTGGACCCTGTGCAGCCCCCAAAGCTGTCCATCTCCTCTTTTCCTGCATTTCTGCTTGGGACTGCAGTTTCTTAAATTCCTCTAGCGACACATCAGAGGGGATGGCTAGCATTAGGGTCTCTGCCACAGGGCTCAGGGCACCTTCCTTAGCAGCTCTATCTACCAAGGCATTCCCATTGGCTTCCAAAGTCATCTCAGTAGTATGAGCCTTTACTCATTTTATAGAATGGCTATCTCGCTTGGAAAGCAGAAGGCAATGAACAGTCTGTCTATTACCTCCGTGTGTTTTACCATCTTCCTCAAACTAGTCAAGAACCCTCTTGCCTTCCAGATAGGACCAAAAACATGTGCCACCCCAAAAGTCTATCTCAAATCTGTATAGGTATTGATCCTCTGATCTTTATGGATCCCACAGGCTCTTGCTTCCTGTGTGGACATACAGTATGGGAACCTAAGGAACCTCTCTCCACAATTTCACTGGCCAAAGTCACTGCATAACCCCTTGTATTACCTGGAACCATTGAAAAAAGGTTATTAGCATCTTGAATGGGGGTCCCCTTCACTGGACTGACAGCTACTGATTCCCATTCCATCAAAGAAAGGCAATCATGTTGTTCCTCATGGCCTACTAAAGTTGGAAATCGATTAGTATAGTTTTGAAAATTGCCATTTTCCACACCACCTTCTCCCCCCTTCTCTTCCTTCTTGACAGGAAGAAGAGACGCATGGTTCAAAATAGTGCATCGTTTAGAGTAAGGTTAGTAGGTGTTAGGAGGGCCACTTCATACTTATCCAATTTAGTAGCAGTGAGATGTCTTGTTTGGACCTGATTTAAAATCTCCAGCACCGAGTATAGAGTGTCAACGGGGAGTTCAAAACTTGTCACCTACCTTCTGTAAGTATACAGCGCAGGCGGCCACAGCTCGTACACATCCCAGTGAGCCTCGGATGACTGGGCCTAAAGCAGTTGATAGGTACATGATGGGTCGGTACCTGAGACCGTGTAGTTGGGTCAATACTCCGGTTGCATGGCCCTTGCTTTCATGACAGAAAAGGTAAAAGGATAGGTCATTGTTGGGCAGACCTAAAGCAGGTGCTTTGGAGAGTTCCTGAGTCAAATTCTTTAGAATTGACCAGTTGTCATCAGACAATTGAAAAGGTGTTTGTGATGTTAATTCGTAAAGGGCTCATAGTTTGGATGATATGTTAGGGACCCAGTCTCTGCAGTAATTGACAAGTCCGACAATGGCTCTCAGTTGTCGGGTGTTATGAGGTCTCTGGAGGTCCTTCAATGTGTAACGCTCCTGCGTTTTTGTTCTAGTGAGCTGGATTTGCAGCTGCAGAATCTCCACTCAGTAGTCGTGTAGAGATGTGTTGAATTACCAGATCCAACTCTCCAGACTCATCATTGTGGCCCGGCCTGCTCCAGCATGCAAATATACATACACTCAATGAGATGTTCCTGGAGTGATAGGATGTATACGATAGTATAGAGGTGATGTGCTGAAGAGACAGGCGTGAGCAGTGATAGCAGTGATAAGCACTTGATAGTAATGTTCAGGAGAGTAGTAGATGGTGATAGGTAGAGTGCAGATAGGTTAGTAATCATGTATGGTAACAGGTGGTAGGGGACAGCAGATGATATATACAGGAGAGACTAACCTAGTGCAAGGATATAGATGGTAGTAGACTCAAGAGCTAGCAATCTATGTAACAGTGCAGATGATAGAATTAGTAATGCATAGATAGTAACAGTCCTTAGTGTGCAGAAGTAGATAGTGTAAGTTTGTTATGAAGGAATCCCCTGTGGGGTACTTATCACTAGCAGGGTTAATAAGCAGAAGGGTCCGGTAGTAAGAGAGTGATCCGGTAGCGAGATACGGGATCAATAGCGAGGTTCCGGTCTGTTCCAGGTAAGGGAATTAGCTGGAGGCTCCGGCAGCATAAGACAAGGCTGTTAAGCATGCGGTGAAGATCAGGTAGCGAGATACAAGATCAGAAGGTGAAGCACAAGAACAGGTAGCGAGATACAAGTCCAGGTAGCGTCAGGCATAGTTGCATACAGGCGGCTTGAATGAACAACCTGTGAGAGAAAGCCGGCGATAGAAATAGCCGCTCAGAGCGGCGCTCAGTGATGATGTCATGCGGCTTAAAGGTATATGCATTCCACCTAACTGAAAAGGTGGGACGCAATATGCAAGGAAAATGGGCAATAAGGGTACCGAAGGTACCAGAATCTTACAGTACCCCCCCCCCTTAAGGCCGGCTCCGGAAGGCCTATAGCACTGGTTTCTCCGGGTATTTGGAGTGAAACCTTCGTATAAGCCTGGGTGCATGAACGTCAGAAGTATCCAACCAGGTGTCGTCTTGGGGTCCATAGTTCTTCCATCTTATGAGATATTGGAGTTTTCCTCTGTGGATATGAGAATCCAAAATTTCCCTAATCTCAAATTCTTCTCCGCCTTCAACTTGTACTGGAGGTGGAGGCAAGATGGTAGGCCTTATTCCTTGGTTAGGAACATGTGGTTTCAGTAACGACACATGAAAGATGGGATGTATTCTGAGATCTGCCGGTAAAGTGAGTTGCACTGCAGCTTTTCCAATGAGTTTCTTAATTGGGAAGGGTCCCAGAAATAAAGGTCCAAGTTTTTTACTAGGGATCTTTAACCTCAAATTTTTTGTAGATAGCCAAATGAGATCCCCAATAGCATATTGAGGAGAAGGTTTCCTACGAAGGTCGTAGTACCTTTTTTGTTGACTACCAGCGTGTGAGATGGTGGTATTACGTAAACCCAGAGAGTCTTTTATTTGGGTAAGATAATCCGAGGCTACTGGGTTACTTGATGGTAGGATGCGTGGTGGAAGAAGTGTGGGATAAAACCCATAGTTTAAGTAGAACGGACTTTGCTTAGTAGTACTGTGGGTTGCGTTGTTATAAGCAAATTCCGCCAGAGGGAGGAGATCCACCCAATCATCCTGTAGGTATGAGGTGTAGCAACGTAGATATTGTTCAATGCACTGGTTGACTCTTTCAGTCTGTCCGTTGGTCTGAGGGTGGTAAGGAGAAGTGAGTTTTCGCTCAATCCGTAGTATATGACATAGAGCTTGCCAAAACTTGGAGATGAACTGTGAACCACGGTCAGATAAAAGTCTTTGGAATTCCATGTAACTTGAACACATGTTTCACTAGTAATTCCACTGTTTGCTTAGATGAAGGTAGTCTGCGAATAGAAATGAAATGTGCCATCTTTGTCAGATGGTCCACTGACACTAGAATGGTATTAAATCCTTTGGAAGGTGGTAATTCTACTATAAAGTCTAAGGACACAACTTCCCATGGAACCTGGGGTATTGGTAGACTGCAAAGTAGACCAGATGGTTTTGTGGTGTCAATTTTGGACCTTGCACAGATGTCACATGAAGAAACAAATTTTTGTACAGACGTCTTCATATCAGGCCACCAAAACTGCCTGGTAAGCAAATTAAAGGTCTTAGTCATACCCATATGTCCTGCCATAGGCACATCATGTGACAATTCCAAGATCTTGGTACGCATAGTAGGGGGTATGTAGAGTTTGTCGTTGTAGTAGAGGAAGCCTTCTGCATCAGTACTTAGTTGTGGTGGAGGTGAATCCAGTCCTATACTGTGCAAAATCTCTTCCTTCAGGGAACGAACAACACCAATAATACGTTCATAGGGTATTATAGGAATTGAAGGGATTTCGGCGCAGTTATCTTCGGTTAATCATGATAGCGCATCCGCTTTTTTGTTTTTGTCTGAAGGCGTGTAGGTCACTAGGAAGTTGAATCTTAGGAAGAATAATGACCAACGTACCTGCCGGTGGGAAAGAGTTTTGTTAGTCTGAAGGTATTGAAGATTTTTATGATCTGTATATATGAGTATTGGTAATCGAGTACCTTCAAGTAGATGTCGCCAATTCTCTAGTGCCAGTTTTATGGCAAGCAACTCCTTTTCACCCACTGGGTAATTCACCTCTGGGCTGCTCAGTGATTTAGAGAAGAAAGCAACTGGGTGGAGTGGTGAAGTATTTGTTGGTCTTTGGGAGAGAACTGCTCCTACTGCCATATTTGACGCATCTACCTCCAGAATATATTGGAGGGATGGGTCTGGATGGCGTAGTATGGGAGCAGAAGTAAAGCTTGATTTTAACAAGCGGAAAGCTCCATTTGCTTCTTCTGACCATTTGAATGGTTTCTTTATACTTGTAAGTTGTGTGAGAGGTCTCACAATAGCAGAGAAGTTCTTGATGAACTTCCTATAGAAGTTTGAAAATCCGAGGAATCGTTGTAATGCCTTGCGAGTTGTTGGTATAGGCCAATCCAGAATACACGATATCTTGCTCATATCCATCTTGATTCCGGTTTTTGATATGATGTATCCTAGGAATAGTGCTTCGTCTTTATGAAATAGGCATTTTTTTAATTTCACGTATAAATTGTGTGCGAGTAATCTGGACAACACAAGTCTTACATGTTTTATATGTTCAGACAAAGATCGAGAATAGATAAGTATATCGTCCAGATATACCACAACACAAACATCAAGTAAGTCTCTGAAGATGTCATTTATGAATCGTTGAAAAGCTGCGGGAGCATTACACAACCCGAAAGGCATCACAAGATATTCGAATAATCCGTATCTGGTTCTGAATGCTGTCTTCCACTCATCTCCGTCACGGATTCGGATTAGGTTGTATGCCCCTTTTAGGTCCAATTTAGAAAAGTAGGTAGCCCCGCGCACTTGTTCAATGAGTTCAGGGATGCAGGGCTGCTGTTAGAAATCATTGGGCCCCGTACAGACTACCTGACAGGGGCCCCCCCTCGATCTCGCACTCGACCCCACCCCTGACCCCATGCCATGCTAAACCTTACAGACGAATACTCGCACTCGACCCCATCCCTGACCCCATGCTGTCACGGGGGGGGGGGGGGGTAAATCCAGGAAGCTGATGGCAGGGGCATGTTACTGTACATATTCCAAACAATGTAACATGTTCCAAATGGTGAACTTATCCTTTGATCATTTTTATTCTAAACGTATTACACATAATATAAAGCAGCAGAGAGGTCATATTTTAGAACTTTTTTTAAAACAGCTAATTAGATGGGATGCACTCAGGTGTGTTCGGACCCTCGTCTGAACCCACCTTAGCTATCCTGCTAAGAAGCTGTCACAGCACCCCACCAATAATATGTGGCGCTACCTGCTGAAGGGGAATAGGAGGAAAGTGACTTGGTGCACAGATTGTGTGTATGTATAAGCTAAGATTGTTTAAAAACTTAATTGTCCACAAAACAAACAAACAATCACCATATTGTAGTAAGCATAAACATTAATACAAAATTATATAAAATTGCATAAAAGTGCAGCTGGGTCTGGCAGGCTCTAAATCATCAGCATTGCTCAGACTGCCCAGTAAAGTCCTTCCTCCAGTATATGTTGTTGAAGATTTGTGTCCTCAAATCCTCAACAACATATACTGGAGGAAGGACTTTACTGGGCAGTCTGAGCAATGCTGATTATTTAGAGCCTGCCAGACCCAGCGGATGCCCAGGAGGGGGACTTATAGCTACAAAGGCAACAAACACCCCGGACATCCAAGAAGGGACCCTTTGCAAATGGGACCAGAAACTGAGTATATATAGCCTGCATCCCTGTTGAAAGGGGAGTTCTGTGTGGTGAGTGCAATACCTAGTGGGGGGCCACGGGTAAACGCACTGGAACACCTGCACGGGACCCAGTTATTTTATCACCAGGAGTAACTGGACACTCCACTGTCTAGCACTAAGCACTTGAGATTTTGCCATCATTTCTCTATGCTAATACTTGGTCTGCACTATTTGCACTCATTATAATTTATCACAATACCCCCCGGGAAGTGGGGTATCATCCAGCACTGGTGTTTACTAATTTAAGCAACAGAGTATTTAATTTATTTTATTTAGCACAGTGAGCACGTGCAATATCATTTTCTAATAAAGCTGTTTTTCTGAGCAGCGCAGTATATGAGCACCAATATCAATTTTGTTATAAGTTGAGTAGCAGCACTTGCACAAAGCACGAAGCACTTTCATAGGGGTGTAAACAGACACCCAGCAAGCTAACACTAAGGGCTCTTTCACACGGGCGGTCCGATCAGATCCGCCTGTCAGTTTTTTAGGCGGATCTGATCGGATCCTCCATGCAGCTCTATGGGGCAGCGGGTGTCAGCGGAGACACCTCCGCTGACACCCACTGCCATCCGCATCCGATCCTGTGCTGAAATCTGGACGGATGGAAACCCTATTTTTCCATCCGTTCAGTAATCAGAGCGGAGCGGATCTGATGAGAGCGGACAAGCGGTCCGCTTTCATCCGATCCCCCATAGAGGGCAGCGGGGGCTGAGACACCTCCCTCTCCGCTCTGCAAGCGGAGACGGAGCTGTCATCTGCCAGCTCAGCGGGGATCGCGGATCGATCCCTGCTGAGCAACACGGATCCGCCTACGGAGGCGGACCGTGTGAAAGAGCCCTTACTCTTCACTTAGCACGGTGCGCTTTTATATCATTTTGTATTAATGCTTATGTTTACTACAAATATGGTGATTGTTTGTTGTGGACGATTACGTTTTTAAACAATCTTAGCTTATACATACACACAATCTGTGCGGCGCCACATACCAACACCTCATTGCATTTATCTTTGTACCCCAAACCTTTAGGGGGTAGGTTGGTGGCAGCTTACACCTGACTATCTTACCGAGGTCCTCCATAACACTGGTCACACCCAGTTTTTACAGAAATGCAGCTCAGCTGAGTGTTTTTACTGCCCTCCCCAAACAAAAAGTGTGAAGTAGCATCTGCCTGTGCCTATGATGATGATGATGATTATTTTGATCACAGCAGAGCAGGTTCTCTATGGCTCTCTCAGTGTCACATGGCTGTTGGGTGCTGACTTTGTTAACTTATGGCTGTACTGGGTGTTACAGAATATACCACAGTACAGACATAAGAAAGTTAGCACCTAACAGCCTTGTGACACAGAGAGAGAGAGATTGAGAACCTGATGTGCTGTGATAAAAATCATGATGAGGACGATCATCATCATCAGCACACAGCAGAGAGTTTGAGGACTGCACTTTCTTGAGTAGCCTATGTGAGCTGTCAGTGTGTCATGTGCAGGGGACTGCTTGCCTGTGCACTGCCTCCAGAAGTAATCCTGCTGTCTTCTCAGCCACCTCAGAGATCGTTCTCTCCCTGGGGCTGCAGCTCAGGCACTTTCTGAGGCAGTGAAGCGGCTGCACAATAGAATCCATCCACCAGAGAAGGGATACAGTGGACGGCCGGAACTATATTCTCTGTAGGTGCATGAGTGAAGAGCAGCATATGGCTCAGGATTGTCTGCCTGCGCCCGAAAATGGAGAAAAAGTCCCTCCTCTACTTTCACATCCTGGGCCCCTCTTTTGACCTGAGGGGGCCAGAAAATTACTATATTCCCTGTTTATTAGATGGGTGTTGGGCTGTGGCTTAAAAGTCCTATTTTTTTTATAGCTTGAAATGAACTGTAAAGCTACCCGGGCCCCTCTGTGGAGTTTATGAGCTCCGGGCCCGGTACAACAGGGCTGGCTGTACTGCCTTATCAGCGGCCCTGCAGGGATGAGCGGTAAAGGATAGCGATCCTTTATCGTAATGGTATTTAATTGCCTATAGTCAATAATAGGCCTAAGACTTGAATCCTTATTGTGGACAAAGAAAAGTCCTGCAGCTGTGGAAGAAGTAGAGGGTCTGATGAACCCTTTCGCCAAATTCTCATCCAAGTATTCCTTGAGATGAGAAAGTTCATCCTGTGAAAGAGGATGAACATGACCGAAAGGCAATTTGCTATTAGGGAGTAGATCGACAGAACAATCATAGTCCCTATGGGGAGGCAACACTTGAGCATTTTTCTCAAGGAAAACTTCAGACAGATCCTGGTAGCATAGTGGTGAAATCTCATCTGACACCACAGACAGGATCTTTCCATATGATGGGAGGTTACACGTGATCTCGCAATAGTGAGAAGGGAAGGTTAGAGTCCGTGTTTTCCAATCAATGGTTGGTTGATGTATGTGTAACCAGGGAAGTCCCAAAATAATGGGAAAATGTGGTGAAGGTAGTACATCAAAAGTGGTGGTCTCCATATGAGACTCGTTAGTGACAAGGAGTGCTTGTGTCTGATTGGTGATTGGACAAGAAGATAACGGAATACCGTTAATGAAACTAACAAACAGGTTTGAGTTTTGAAATAATAGGTATTTTATTTAAGGTAACAAAACGAGTATCGATATAGTTCCCACAAGATCCTGTGTCGATCATAGCCTTGGTGGTCATCCTAGTTTGGTCCCACTGTAATGTCAAATGAATAAAAAGATAGGGATTAGAAAAGGAAGTCGTTAATCCCCCTAGCAAGACATGTGAACACTCACCGTCTTTTTTGCGGACAAGGGGACAGACGCTTATCAAATGATCCGGGGAGGCGCAGTACATGCAGAGATTTTCAGATCTTCTCCTGGCTCGTTCGGTAAACGATAAAGGTGGGCGTATCGTTCCTACCTCCATAGGAGTAGGGTTAACGGGCGAAATCCGAGAAGGACTGGACAATGGCATTCCCATCTTCTCAGCCTTTCTTTCTCGCAGTCGCCTGTCAATGTTGATACTGAGTTGTATTAAGGCATCCAAAGTGCCAGGTAAATCCGCTCGGGCGAGCTCGTCTTTAACGGCTTCTGACAACCCGAGTCTGAACTGAGTTCGCAGAGATGTATCATTCCACCCTGAATCAAGGGTCCATCTTTTGAACTCTGCTACAAAGTCTTCAACAGGTCTCCTTGCTTGTTTTAAAGCCCTCAATTGGCTATCAGCAGTACTCTGCCTATTGGGGTCTTCATATAAGCTAGCGAGTTCTGCTAGGAATAAATTATAGGAGTTGAGAAGAGGATCATCTTTCTCAAAGAGAGAGTCTGCCCAGGCCCGTGGATCACCCGACAAATATGAAAAAGTGGTACAGACTTTAATTTGATCAGTAGGGTAAGTACGAGGTTTTAGCAAGAAAAGCAATTGTCATGCGTTTTTGAATTCACAAAATTTTTTCCGATCACCTGTAAACACTAGAGGAGGGTTTATTTTAGGTTCACTGGGCTGAGCAGCAGTGAGCTATGAAAGACGGGCTATCTGCTGTCTCAGAGTCTGATTTTCATTTTTTACTTTAGTAAGAGCAAGTATTAATGCATCTACTTTTGTTGTTAATTGTATCACTTGAGTGGGTAATTCTGCTGAATCCATTTTTTGGGTTCGTTCAATCTGTAACGCTCCTGCGTTTTTGTTCTAGTGAGCTTGATTTGCAGCTGCAGAATCTCCACTCAGTAGTCGTGTAGAGATGTGTTGAATTACCAGATTCAACTCTCCAGACTCATCATTGTGGCCCGGCCTGCTCCAGCATGCAAATATACATACACTCAATGAGATGTTCCTGGAGTGATAGGATGTATACGATAGTATAGAGGTGATGTGCTGAAGAGACAGGCGTGAGCAGTGATAGCAATGATAAGCACTTGATAGTAATGTTCAGGAGAGTAGTAGATGGTGATAGGTAGAGTGCAGATAGGTTAGTAATCATGTATGGTAACAGGTGGTAGGGGACAGCAGATGATATATACAGGAGAGACTAACCTAGTGCAAGGATATAGATGGTAGTAGACTCAAGAGCTAGCAATCTATGTAACAGTGCAGATGATAGAATTAGTAATGCATAGATAGTAACAGTCCTTAGTGTGCAGAAGTAGATAGTGTAAGTTTGTTATGAAGGAATCCCCTGTGGGGTACTTATCACTAGCAGGGTTAGTAAGCAGAAGGGTCCGGTAGTAAGAGAGTGATCCGGTAGCGAGATACGGGATCAATAGCGAGGTTCCGGTCTGTTCCAGGTAAGGGAATTAGCTGGAGGCTCCGTCAGCATAAGACAAGGCTGTTAAGCATACGGTGAAGATCAGGTAGCGAGATACAAGATCAGAAGGTGAAGCACAAGAACAGGTAGCGAGATACAAGTCCAGGTAGCGTCAGGCATAGTTGCATACAGGCGGCTTGAATGAACAACCTGTGAGAGAAAGCCGGCGATAGAAATAGCCGCTCAGAGCGGCGCTCAGTGATGATGTCATGCGGCTTAAAGGTACATGCGTTCCACCTAACTGAAAAGGTGGGACGCAATATGCAAGGAAAATGGGCAATAAGGGTACCGAAGGTACCAGAATCTTACACAATGTCTGTAATCTCTAAATGGTGGTTACCCAGAGAAATGCAATAACCTAAAAAACAACCTTCTCCTTGCAGAACTGGCCTAGCCTTCAATGGAGAGGTTCAGTCTAGAGTTGAGTGAACACTTGGATGTTCGGGTTCGACCGAACTTGAAAAAAAGTCCGGGTTCGTGACCTGGACTTAACCCGAACTTTGTCCCGATCCCGAACCCCATTGAAGTCAATGGAGACCCGAACTTTTGAGCACTAAAATGCCTCTACAACAAACATGGAAAGGGCTAGAGGGCTGCAAATGGCAGCAAAATCATCTTAAGAGCACGGCAAGTGCTCTGCAAACATAGGATAGGGAAAGAACTTAAAATAACATAAAAAACAAAAAAATAAAAAATAATCATCTTGAATGATGTAGGAGGAGGACGAGGCCCATATGGAGTAGGAGGTTGAGGTGGCGGAGGATATGGCGGTGGATATGGCGCTGTAGGTGGAAGTGGCGGCGGCAGTGGAGGAGGAGGATGAGGTAGCCAACGCTGGTTTTGGTTTTTAATAAAAAAAAATTTAAATTCGGGTACACCCCAAAAGAGTAAGAAAGATCAAATCCAGCAATGGCTGGGTAAGGCTGGTATACATGTCTATTCTGCACTAGTGATGTCGCGAACCTAAAATTTGCCGTTCGCGAATGGCGAACGCGAACCTCCGTGAATGTTCGCGAACCGCCATAGACTTCAATAGGCAGGCGAATTTTAAAACCCACAGGGACTCTTTCTGGCCACAATAGTGATGGAAAAGTTGTTTCAAGGGGACTAACACCTGGACTGTGGCATGCCGGAGGGGGATCCATGGCAAAACTCCCATGGAAAATTACGTAGTTGATGCAGAGTTGGGTTTTAATCCATAAAGGGCATAAATCACCTAACATTCCTAAATTGTTTGGAATAACATGCTTTAAAACATCCAGTGTGTGTATACGATCAGGTATGATGTTGTATCAATCAGGTAGTGTAAGGGTTACACCCGCTTCACAGTGACAGACCAAACTCCCCGTTTAACAGTCAGTCAGTCAGTCCATTTGCAAAAGGTTGGATACCAAGCTAGCCATGTCCCATTCCTTGTCCTCACTGACGTCATTGAAGGTCTCTTCCTCCACCCAGCCACGTTCAACACCAAGGGTCCCCGAAAGGTGACAACAAGCCCCCTGGGACGCCTGCTGTGGTTGGTCTTCCACCTCCTCAAAGCCACCTTCCTCCTCTGACTTCTTTTCTTCAGACTCCTCTCTCTGCGTTGCCACAGGTCCAGCAATCGACAACGACAAGGCTGCTTCTGGTGGTGATGGGGACCAAAACTCTTCCTCTTCATGCTCATCTACGGCCTGATCCAGAACTCTTTGCAGGGCATGCTCCAGAAAAAACGCATATGGGATGAGGTCGATGATGTTGCCTTGGGTTTGACTGACCAGGTTTGTCACCTCCGTAAAAGGACGCATGAGCCTACAGCCATTGTGCATGAGCATTCAGTAACACGGCCAAAAAATACCCAGCTCCTCAGTGGCTGTCCTCTTTTTTTTAAATTAAAAAAATCTGTTCTTATCAGTTTAATCCCTGTTACGTTACGTCCCCTATCAGGGGCTGGTGTACGGAATAGATTTTAGGAACCGGGAGTTTGAAAAAGATGGTTGGTCTGTCCTCTTACTTCCAATTTTGGGCACTGCGCATGCGCCATGCAATATACTGTGCCATCCTATATGAATGGTGTGTTAAGTGGTACTATTCTTATCAGTTTAATCCCTGTTACGCCCCCTATCAGGGGACATATATCGAATAGATTTTAGACAACCGCAAAGAGTTGTCAATAGTTGACACACTCATGACATAAATTTTATTCCTCTATGTGTCAATCTTGCTGTAGTGATGACTGTGCTCATGTGCACGTTTGGGAGATTGCAGGCGATGGCGGTTTTTCAAAGCCTATGGTCGTGCTGAGGTAGTTCAGTGACAATTAAGTGAACCAGAAAACAATGATTCTGCAGTGTGGGCCCATTGTTGGCCTAGTAGGCTTTAATGATCACCCAAGATAATCATAAAGAAAATTAATGTTTTTTCTATGAAAAATTATCCAGCGGATCGCTTTTGGTCTGTTCACAATGAAGTAACAACCTTATCATCTGGGGTGTGCCAACATTGCCCACACACTCCTGGTGTGATCGCTTCATTGTGATACGCAAGCCCCTTCACCACAACAAGGTAACGATCACGAAGGGGAATTGACACATGTATGTGCATTTTTTTGTGTTTTGTTTTTTGCAGCCACAGTGTAGCACCAGAGGCCAGAATGTACACATGCCTGAAAAAGTAGGTATTGTTGCTGCTGTAGCAGCGGCCGGAAAAATTGAGGTTTTCCTGGCAGAAAGTTCACTAAAACATTGCGGCTTGAACCGTAGTTGGTGGCGGAGAAGTCACGTAAGTCATCCGGCATGCAGAGATTAAATACAGCAGCGTGTGGACCATTTTTAGCCCAAGGCATCTCATCAGGTCTTTTTTAGTCAAATGTCAGTCCCTTCGGGATCCATGCTTCATTCATCTTAATAAAGGTGAGGTAATCTAGACTTTTTTGACCTAGGCGACTTCTCTTCTCAGTGACAATACCTCCTGCTGCGCTGAAGGTCCTTTCTGACCGGACACTTGAAGCGGGGCAGGCCAGAAGTTCTATCGCAAATTGGGATAGCTCAGGCCACAGATCAAGCCTGCACACCCAGTAATGAAGGGGTTCATCGCTCCTCAGAGTGTCGATATCTGCAGTTAAGGCAAGGTAGTCTGCTACCTGTCGTTCTCTGAGGGTGGACCCCGAAGGGCTGTGGCGATGCGTAGGACTTAAAAAGCTCCGTATGTCCTCCATCAACAACACGTCTGTAAAGCGTCCTGTCCTTGCCGGCGTGGTTGTGGTAGGAGGAGGATTACTTTCACCTCTTTCCCTGTTAGATTCCCGTTGTGCTGTGACATCACCCTTATACGCTGTGTAAAGCATACTTTTTAACTTGTTTTGTAGCTGCTGCATCCTGTGTCTGCCGGTAATTCGGTAACATATCAGACACTTTCTGCTTATACCGGGGGTCTAGTAGCGTGGCCACCCAGTACAGGTCGTTCTCCTTCAGCCTTTTTATACGAGGGTCCCTCAACAGGCATGACAGCATGAAATACCCCATTTGCACAAGGTTGGATGCCGAGCTACTCATGTCCAATTCCTCGTCCTCACTGATGTCATTGAAGGTGTGTTCTTCCCCCCCAGCCACGTACCAGATAGGTGACAACGAGCACCCTGGGATGCCTGCTGTGGTTGGTGTTCCTCCTCCTCAAAGCCATATTCCTCCTCTGACTCCTCTTCCTCAGACTCCTCTTCCAGTGTTGCCGCAGGTCCAGCAAGCGATGATAAGGCTGTTTCTGGTAGTGATGGTGACCACAACTCTTCCTCTTCATGCTCATCTACGGCCTGACCCAGCACTCTTCGCAGGGCACGCTCCAGGAAGAAAACATATGGGATGATGTCGCTGATGGTGCGACTGACTAAGTTTGTCACCTCCTCAAAAGGACGCATGAGCCTACAGGCATTGCGCATGAGCGTCCAGTAACGTGGCAAAAAAATACCCAGCTCCGCAGAGGCTGTCCTAGCACCCCGGTCATACAAATACTCGTTGACCGCTTTTTCTTGTTGGAGCAGGCGGACGAACATTAGGAGTGTTGAATTCCAACGTGTCGGGCTGTCGCAAATCAAGCGCCTCACTGGCATGTTGTTTCGCCGCTGAATATCTGAAAAGTGCACCATGGCCTTGTAGGAACGCCTGAAATGGCCACACACCTTCCTGGCCTGCTTGAGGACGTCCTGTAAGCCTGGGTACTTATGCACAAAGCGTTGTACAATCAGATTCAACACATGTGCCATGCATGGCACATGTGTCAACTTGCCCAAATTCAATGCCGCCAACAAATTGCTTCTGTTGTCACACACCACTTTGCCGATCTCCAGTTGGTGCGGGGTCACCCACTGATCCACCTGTGCGTTCAGGGCGGACAGTAGTGCTGGTCTGGTGTGACTCTCTGCTTTCAGGCAAGTCAACCCCAAGACAGCGTGACACTGTCGTATCCGACATGTGGAATAGCCCCTGGGGAGCTGGGGGGGTGCAGTTGGTGTGGAGCAAGACGCAACAGCAGAAGAGGACTCAGCTGAGGAGGTTAGCAAAGAGGATGGAGTAGAGGAGGTGGCAGCAGACCTGCCTGCAAGTCGTGGCGGTGTCACCAACTCCTCTGCAGAGCCATGCATTCCATGCTTGGCAGCCGCCAGCAAGTTTACCCAATGCGCAGTGTAAGTGATATACCTGCCCTGACCGTGCTTTGCAGACCAGCTATCAGTAGTCAGATGGACCCTTGCCCCAACACTGTGTGCCAGACATGACATGACTTCCTTTTCCACAATAGAGTACAGGTTGGGGATTGCCTTTTGTGAAAAAAAAATTTGGCCG
This sequence comes from Pelophylax lessonae, assembly GCF_965119305.1. Classification (NCBI taxonomy): domain Eukaryota; kingdom Metazoa; phylum Chordata; class Amphibia; order Anura; family Ranidae; genus Pelophylax; species Pelophylax lessonae. The sequence goes on along the minus strand of NC_138770.1, from coordinate 479,332,371 downwards.
GGTACCTTCCACTGCGGTGTCCCAATTGCGACAAATTTTTTGAAGGCCTCAGACTCCACCAGCTTGTATGGTAAAAGCTGGCGGGCTAAGAGTTCCGACAAGCCAGCTGTCAGACGCCGGGCAAGGGGGTGACTCAGACATTGGCTTCTTACGCTCAAACATTTCCTTGACAGACACCTGACTGTGGGCAGATGAACGGGAACTGCTGAAGGTGAGAGGCGGAGTGGCGGGTTGTTGATAGGGGGCAAGGAGGACAGCATTGGTTGACGTGGCTGAAGATGCTGGACCTGGAGGAGGATGGTGGCTTTGAGTTTGTGTGCTGCTTTTACTCATGTGTTGATCCCATAGGCGTTTGTGATGTGAGATCATGTGCCTTCGCAAAGCAGTTGTACCTAGGTGGGTATTGGACTTCCCACGACTCAGTTTCTTTTGGCACAGGTTGCAAATGGCATCGCTGCTATCAGAGGCACACACACAAAAAAAATGCCACACTGCTGAGCTTTGCAATGACGGCATTCTGGTGGTGGCAACAGCTTGCGTTGATTGGCATGCTGTCTGGCTGACCCCGGGTGCAGATACATGCTGTCTGACTGTGCCACTAGCTCCTTGCGATGACCTCCTCCTGCTTCCAACTCGTCTCCTCCTCCTCGCTATCTCCCCATCTGAACTTTCCCCCTCTTCTTCTGCTCTTCGAGCAGGCACCCAGGTGACATCCATGGACACATCGTCATCATCAGCCGCTTCACTTGACAACTCAGCAAAGGCAGCAGCAGCAGGTACTACATCATCATCATCATCATCACAATGTACGTCTATGTGTATAATGCTGCCTGACTGAGACATATCCCCGTTATCTACATCCTCTGGCACTAATGGTTGCGCATCACTTATTTCTTCCAACTGATGTGTAAATAACTCCTCTGACAGATCAAGTGAAGCGGCTGTGGTGCTAGTGTTGGTGGTGGTGTCGGCGGGCGGGTGAGTGGTAAATTGAGAGGTGCCCAAAGCTGAGCTGGAGGAGGATGGTGCATTAAGGTTCCGAGCGGAAGCTGTAGAAGATTGGTTGTCCTGTGTAAGCCAGTCAACTATGTCCTCAGAATTTTTTGTGTTCAGGGTACCTGGCTTCTGAACACTGGGCATTATTCTAGGGCCAAAGGAAATTGCAGCACCACGACCACGACGGCCCCTGCGGGGTAGCCTGCCTCTGCCTGTCATTTTTTTTTAGATTTTTGGTACTATGCGTGCAAGCTGCTGTGCCACCGTATGTATGAGTGGTGGGCACTGCAGTGGGCACAGTACACTCTGTGGACCTGGCACTCACTGGCAGGCCAGGCAACTGCAATTATAAAAAAATATATATATTTTTAATTTGCAAGGTGCTGTGCCACCGTATATATGAGTGGTGGGCACTGCAGTGGGCACAGTACACTGCAGTGGGCACAGTACACTCTGTGGACCTGACACTCACTGGCAGGCCAGACATCTGCAATTATAAAAAAATATATATATTTTTAATTTGCAAGCTGCTGTGCCACCGTATATATGAGTGGTGGGCACTGCAGTGGGCACAGTACACTCTGTGGACCTGACAGTCACTGGCAGGCCAAGCAACTGCAATTCTAAAAAAAATATATATTTTTACTTTGCAAGCTGCTGTGCCACCGTATCTATGAGTGGTGGGCACTGCAGTGGGCACAGTACACTCTGTGGACCTGACACTCACTGGCAGGCCAGGCAACTGCAATTATAAAAAATATTTTTTTTTCAATTTGCAAGCTGCTGTGCCACCATATATATGAGTGTGGTGGGCACTGCAGTGGGCACAGTACACTCTGTGGACCTGACAGTCACTGGCAGGCCAGGCAACTGCAATTATAAAAAATATTTTTTGCAAGCTGCTGTGCCACCGTATATATGAGTGGTGGGCACTACAGTGGGCACAGTACACTGCAGTGGGCACAGTACACTCTGTGGACCTGACACTCACTGGCAGGCCAGACAACTGCAATAATAAAAAAATATATATTTTTTTAATTTGCAAGCTGCTGTGCCACCGTATATATGAGTGTGGTGGGCACTGCAGTGGGCACAGTACACTCTGTGGACCTGACAGTCACTGGCAGGCCAGGCAACTGCAATTATAAAAAATATATATATTTTTAATTTGCAAGCTGCTGTGCCACCGTATATATGAGTGGTGGGCACCGCAGTGGGCACAGTACACTGCAGTGGGCACAGTACACTCTGTGGACCTGACACTCACTGGCAGGCCAGACAACTGCAATTATAAAAAATATATATATATTTTTGTAATTTGCAAGCTACTATGCCACCGTATATATGAGTGGTGGGCACTGCAGTGGGCACAGTACACTCTGTGGACCTGACAGTCACTGGCAGGCCAGGCAACTGCAATTATAAAAAATATATATATTTTTAATTTGCAAGCTGCTGTGCCACCGTATATATGAGTGGTGGGCACTGCAGTGGGCACAGTACACTCTGTGGACCTGACACTCAGTGGCAGGCCAGGCAACTGCAATTATAAAAAATATTTTTTTTTCAATTTGCAAGCTGCTGTGCCACCGTATATATGAGTGTGGTGGGCACTGCAGTGGGCACAGTACACTCTGTGGACCTGACACTCACTGGCAGGCCAGGCAACTGCAATTATAAAAAAATATATATATTTTTAATTTGCAAGCTGCTGTGCCACCGTATATGAGTGGTGGGCACTGCAGTGGGCACAGTACACTCTGTGGACCTGACACTCACTGGCAGGCCAGGCAACTGCAATTATAAAAAAATATATATATTTTTAATTTGCAAGCTGCTGTGCCACCGTATATATGAGTGGTGGGCACTGCAGTGGGCACAGTACACTCTGTGGACCTGACAGTCACTGGCAGGCCAAGCAACTGCAATTCTAAAAAAATATATATATTTTTACTTTGCAAGCTGCTGTGCCACCATATATATGAGTGTGGTGGACACTGCAGTGGGCACAGTACACTCTGTGGACCTGACAGTCACTGGCAGGCCAGGCAACTGCAATTATAAAAAATATATTTTTTTTTCAATTTGCAAGCTGCTGTGCCACCGTATATATGAGTGGTGGGCACTGCAGTGGGCACAGTACACTCTGTGGACCTGACAGTCACTGGCAGGCCAGGCAACTGCAATTCTAAAAAAATATATATATTTTTAATTTGCAAGCTGCTGTGCCACCGTATCTATGAGTGGTGGGCACTGCAGTGGGCACAGTACACTCTGTGGACCTGACGGTCACTGACAGGCCAGGCAACTGCAATTATAAAAAATATATATTTTTTTCAATTTGCAAGCTGCTGTGCCACCGTATATATATGAGTGGTGGGCACTGCAGTGGGCACAGTACACTCTGGGGACCTGACAGTCACTGGCAGGCCAGGCAACTGCAATTATAAAAAATATTTTTTTTTTCAATTTGCAAGCTGCTGTGCCACCGTATATATCAGTATTGGGCACTGCAGTGGGCACAGTACACTCTGTGGACCTGACACTCACTGCAGTTATGACAGAGGGAAAAAAATATATTTTTAAACGGCAAGGTACTGTGCCACCCGATATGAGTGTGGTGTGCACACAGTACAGTCTGTGGTGGGTCTGTGGCCTCTCACACACGGCGGGCAGGCAACTGCACAATAGATATATATATATATATATATATATCAAAAAAATTCTCAAATACCAGCCCTAAAAAGGGCTTTTTGGGGTGCTGTCAGGATGCTGTCCTTACAGCAGGAGTGGACCTAGAACACCATCTATAATCTAATAAGACTAACAACTGTCCCTATTAACAGCAGCAGCAGCAGCACTCTCCCTGCTCTCACTACTAACACTGCTTCAGAATGATCTAAGATGGATGCTGCCCTTGCTTTTTTATAGGAGGTGGGAGGGTGTGGGAGGGAGGGTATGCTGGTTGGCTGGAATGTGTCTGCTGACTGAGGTACAGGGTCAAAGTTTGCCTCAATGATGAAGTATAGGGGGCGGACCGAACATCGCATATGTTCGCCCGCAGCGGCGGACGCGAACAAGCGATGTTCGCCGGGAACTGTCCGCCGGCGAACAGTTCGGGACATCTCTATTCTGCACAAGGTACGGACAAGTCCTGTGGGATCCATGCATGGTTCATTTTAATGAACGTGAGCTTGTCCACATTGGCTCTGGACAGGCGGCTGCGATTGTCTGTGATAACGCCCCCAGCCATGCTAAATACACGTTCAGATAATACACTGGCTGCAGGGCAGGCCAGCACCTCCAAGGTGTAAAGGGAAAGCTCAGGCCATGTGCCCAACTTGGAGACCCAGAAGTTGAAGGGGGCAGACCCGTCATTCAGTACGTCTAGGCGTGTGCACACATACTGCTCCACCATGTTAGTGAAATGCTGCCTCCTGCTAAGACGTTCCATATCAGCTGCTGGTACAGCTGGTTGTTGTGGCATGCTGACAAAGATTTTCCACATTTCGGCCATGCTAACCCTGCCTTCTGAGGTGCTGGAGGTGCCCTGGCAGCGTTGACGACCTCTTCCTCCTCCTCCTCTGCCTTGGCCTTGTGCTTCCACTGTTCCCCCGCTGTCAGGTGGGAATGCCACCAGCAGCGCGTCTACCAGCGTGCGCTTGTACTCGCGCATGTTCCGATCATGCTCCAGTGAGGGAATTAAGGACGGTACGTTGTCCTTGTAACGGGGATCCAGCAGGGTGGCCACCCAGCAATCAGCACAAGTTACTATGTGGGAAACTTGGCGGTCATTGCGGAGACACTGCAGCATGTAATCGCTCATGTGTGCCAGAGGCAACGAAAAGCTGTCCTCTGTGGGAGTTGTATTCTCTGTGTCCTCCGTATCCCCCCAGCCATGCCCCAGTGATGGCCATGAGCTGACCTGGGTGCCACCTTGCTGTGAACATGGTTCCATATCCTCCTCCATCTCCTCATCCTCGTCATCCTCCAGAACTGTGCCCCTGCTGGACATTTATGAGCCACTTGCGAATGACTGCCCTGAAAGCCTTGGAAATGTTACCTGTTCATCCTCCTCCTCATCCTGTGCCACATCCTCTTCCATCATCGCCCAAAGTGTTTTTTCAAGAAGGCATAGAAGTGGGAAAGTTAAGCTGAGAACGGCGTCATCGGCACTGGCCATGTTGGTGGAGTACTCGAAACAGTGCAACAAGGCACACAGGTCTCGCATGGTGGCCCAGTTATTGGTGGTGAAGTGGTGCTGTTCCGCAGAGCGACTCACACGTGCGTGCTGCAGCTGAAACTCTACTATGGCCTGCTGCTGCTCGCACAGTCTGGCCAGCATGTGCAAGGTGGAGTTCCACCTTGTGGGCACGTCAAATATGAGGCGGTGAGCAGGAAGGCCGAAGTTATGCTGAAGCGCTGACAGGTGAGCAGCAGCAGGGTGAGAACGCCGAAAGTGCGCACAGACGGCATGCACTTTGTGCAGCAGCTCTGACATATCGGGGTAATTTCTAAGGAACCTCTGCATCCCCAAATTCAGCACATGTGCCAAGCAAGGGATGTGTGTCAAACCGGCTAGGCCCAGAGCTGCTATGAGATTTTGCCCGTTATCGCACACCACCAGGCCGGGCTTGAGGCTCACTGGCAGCAACCACTCATCAGTCTGCAGTTCAATGCCCCTCCACAACTCCTGCGCGATGTGTGGTTTTTCACCCAAACAGGTAAGTTTTAAAACTGCCTGCACCCCTGGCTGTGCTGAAGATGGTGGTGAAGGTGTTGCGCTGACCGGAAGAGGAGGCGGTAGAGGATGAGGAAGTGGAGTAGGAGGAGTTAGGAACAGGAGGCAAACTGAAGCGCCCTGCAATCCTCGGTGGTGGAAGGACATGTGCCAAACTGCTATCCGCCTCAGGCCCAGCCGCCACAGCATTTACCCAGTGTGCTGTTAGGGAGATATAACGTCCCTGACCCTGCTTACTGGTCCACGCATCCATAGTTAGGTGGAGCTTGCCACAGATGGCGTTGTACAGTGTACACCTGACTTTGTCACCCACTTGGTTGTGCAGGGAAGGGATGGCTTGCCTGGAAAAGTAGTGGCGGCTGGGCACGACGTACTGTGGGACAGCCACCTCCATAGGGCTCTTAAAACTCTGCGTCTCCACCAGCCGGAATGACAGCATTTCAAAGGCCAGGAATTTTGAAATGCTGGCATTCAGGGCCAGGGATCGCGGGTGGGTAGGGGGGTACTTCCTCTTCCGATCCAGTGATTGGGAGATAGAAAGCTGAACGCTTCCACGGGACATTGTGGAGATAGTTGTTGGTGACCCAGGTGGTGGTGTTGCTGGTGGATCCTCTGTTTGCGGGGTGGCAGGTGCCACTGTCACTACAGAGGTGGATGAAGAGGCCGAGACTGCAGCAGCAGAAGAGGAAGCAGGAGGAGCCAGAGACCTTTCTTGGTTTTTGAGGTGTGCACTCCACTGCAGCTCGTGCTTTGCACTTAGATGTCTGGTCATGCAGGTTGTGCTCAGGTTGAGAAGGTTTATGCCTCGCTTCAGACTCTGATTGCACAGCGTGCAAACCACTTGTGTCCTGCCATCATCACATTGTCTGAAGAACTGCCACGCTAGGGAACTCCTGTGAGCTGGCTTTGGTGCGCTCGGTCCCTTGCTGCGTTGGGCAGTAGCAGGCGTAGTGTCTAGGGCACGGCCGATCCGCTTTTGCAATCTGCTCCCTCTTCTGCTGTGCTGGTGGCTCTGTTCGACCACCATCTCTTCCTCCAAACCACTCAGGTCACCTGCATGACGTTCATTCCATGTGGGGTCGAGGACCTCCTCGTCCTCCACATCATCTTCCACCCAGTCTTCACCCCTGCAACCCTTGTCGGTCTCCACAATTCGGAATTCCACATCAGTTGGCACCTGTGTTTCGTCATCATCCGAGACGTGCTGCGATGGTCCTCCCATGTACTCATCTGGAGACATAATTGGTTGGGCATCGGTGCACTCAATCTCTTCCACTTCTGGGGCAGGGCTAGGTGGATGACCCTGGGAAACCATGCTAACAGAGTCACATTATGCCCTGCCAAATACTGCTGCAGGTTCTGTCGCCTACTCGCAGCTGAGGAAGGTGTTTCACCTGTGCGTGTAGCTGGCACAGATTGACCATGTCCTCTCCTTGCAACAGGAGCTCCACCAGCAACACCAAGACCCAGGCCACGTCCCTTATTTGAACTTCTCCTCATATTTATGGAATTTTGGATCTTCCCCGAAATGGGTTTTTATTGCCAGGCGCAATACAACAATATGCAATGGGTGTATCTCACTGTAACATATGCAGACAGGGCCGCAATCAACTTTTTTTGTCCCCCGAAATAGTTTTTTATTGCAAGGCGCAATACAACAGTATGCAATGGATGTATCTCACTGTAACATATGCGGACAGGGCCGCAATAAACTCTTTTGTCCCCTAAATAGTTTTTTTTTATTGCAAGGTGCAATACAACAGTATGCAATGGGTGTATCTCACTGTAACATATGCAGACAGGGCCGCAATCAACTTTTTTTGTCCCCTAAATAGTTTTTTTATTGCAAGGCGCAATACAACAGTATGCAATGGGTGTATCTCACTGTAACATATGCAGATAGGGCCGCAATCAACTTTTTTTAGCCCCTAAATGTTTTTTTTTTTATTGCAATGCGCAATACAACAGTATGCAATGGGTGTATCGCACTGTAATGTATGAATGAAAAACTGAAAAATAATTGTCCCCTTAATTGGTGCTTGTTGAATAGCAGATTTGAAATGCAGTGTCTGTCTAAACGCTGTAAGTCACAGTAAAATATGAAGGAAAAAAGTTATTTTCTTTTTAAAATGCAGATTAAGCAGACACATATGCACTGAGGTTGCAGGAAATGCCTGCTACACACCGCACGCCTAACAGGTTGGATACTGTTGTTCTATTCCGCTATTGAATAAAAAAAAAAAAAAAAACATTTGAATGAAAAACTGAAAAATTATTTTTTTACCCTAAATACTATAAAATAATTTTCCTGACAGATTCCATGGAAGCACACGTATGGGTAGGCTCCGCCTCCTCTCCTACCCTATGGGACCCCACTCCCATAAATTTTTTCTCCAAGCCAGGAGCCGTGTTCCTTTTTTGTCCTCCTCCTGCAAGAAAAGTCTTACCTTATAGGATGCGTTTTCTTACATACCTGGTGGCATGTGGCTTTCCTGGATGATGCCTCTTCTATCTCAGTATTATGTGGGTGGACCCGGCCAATTTGAAATGATGCCGGAAGATGCCGTAAATCCTGAATGAGAGGTGGGCTGCATCGCTTGGCCAAATGTCCTTGCTACTAGCGGGAGGCCCTTATGCCCTGATGCACACGCCAGTCTCCGGTTGAGGAGCGTTCCAGGGTCTTCTGATGGTATCGGTGGTAATGTATTGCTCATTTTTTGGTATCTTGTGTTTTTTGCTTTTCCTGGTTGGTATGGCGGCCGGAGCACTTCTGTGTTCCAGACCGCCGCTCTCGGCTCCTCCCCCGCTTCCCTGGTTCCCAATTGGGTGTTCAGGGTGAGGCTTGGTTCCCCGCAGTGGTCTGCGCATGAGCACACTCTATTTTCGGTCCTCGATGATGCAGCGGCGTCATGGGGAGCGTGGCTTTACGGCTCCTGGGAAATTTAAACAGCTGTTTGAGCTGTCATTCTTGGGATGTCTGTGGGCTTTGCGGCGGCCTCCCCACGCTGTGTCTCTGCCTGTGTTTGGTAAAAGTCCTGTGCTGAGTCAGTCCTGCACGAATGGGGGAGGGGAGGGGCGGCTGTGGGAAGGTAATTGGATTCTTACACTCTTCCTATTGCAGGTTATTTCACTGTGATCTGCAATGGATGCCTCACCACCCCCCGGTGGCCAGTCCCTGCGCAACAGGTGAGTTTTATTTTTAACTCTCGCTTGTCTGCCAGCTGGCTTACTGTAACCTGAGCTTTTCTTTCCTATGTGTTTCAGCCCATTAGGTCTGACCAACGCCCCTGCATCTGGATAAAAGGATAGGTCACCTTCAGGCCATCATCATGCATCATCCAAATCCAGGCACCGTAGATCCAGGTCTAGATCTAGGCGCCATGAGGATAATCCAGGCTCAGCCAGCCTCCGGTCTTCCCGCCATGCTGACCGCCCCACACGCAAATCCTGCTGGGCTGTAGTCCCTGAAGACAGATCCCTGTGTGACGCCTGCTATTCTCGGGCGATCAAGGAAAAACAGGTCCCAGATCAACCAGTGGAAACTCTGGTCAGGCGGATCGTTCAAAAATCCCTCAGGGATTGGGATCCTAGCCGGCTGTCTGGTCATGCATCTGATACACCAGTTCCCCTTCAGAGGGAGGGTTTATAGCCAGGCACTTCCCAACCGAGTCGCTTCTCGGAGGATTCCTCTGGAAGTGAGGATGACCTAGAGGACCAAAATACAGGTTTTGAATTTGCCATGGTCCCACCACTAGTGAAAGCGGTAAAAGAGGCATTAAAGTGGGAAGAGCCAGCGGATTCCCCAGCAAAACAGAGGAAATATTTTAAACACCTCAAAAAAGAGCGAGATCATTTCCCTTTTCTGGGCGAACTGGGAGAAATCATCACAGACGAATGGGAAGGAGTTAAAAGAAAGGACTCCCTATTGTCCAAGATCTCTAGGTTGTATCCTTTCAAGAATGAAAAGGTAAAACATCTTGATTCGGCACCTACAATAGACGCAGCCTTAATGAGGTTGGTTAAACACGTTACCCTGGCATTAGAAGATTCTGTTTCTTTTAAAGATGGTCTGGATAGACGGATTGATACAGATCTTAAAAAGATCCATCTGTCAGCTGGTATGGCCTGCAAACCAGCCCTGGCTCTAGCAGCCATGTCTAAGGCTATGGAGGCCTGGGTAGACAATGTGGAGACCACACTGCAAAGTGTCTCAGAGGAAGTAGCCAGAAACTCGGCTGTCCAAGAGTTAAGGTTGGCAGCGGCTTTTTTGGAGGAGGCTTCCATTGGTATCATTTGCCTGGTGGCACGGGTCATGCTCTCCTCTGTCACGACCAAACGTGCTTTGTGGTTACGTCCTTGGCTGGCCGACCCTGCTTCCAAGCAAGCCTGGTGCAGGATTCCTTTAGAGGGTACGTCCCTTTTTGGCAATAAGCTGGACAGTGCCATTACCCGTGCCACTGGTGGTAAATCGGGTTTCCTCCCTCAGGATCGCTGTTTGCTAGACCGTAGAAGATTTCAGCACAAACAGAGCTCGGATCGATTCAGAGAAGCCCGCTCTTACAGGCCTGGTCGTGAGTTCAGGAAGAACTGGAAACGATCTCAACCTACGGGTCAGAAGTTCAACAAGGGGACACCTTCAGGTGGTCGGGAGGCCATGAAGTCCTTTTGATATCAGGCCTGCCCAGGCGTTGCGAGTAGGTGCTCGCCACTACCTCGTGTGGAAGAAAAGAAGTAAATTCTTCTGTCATACGTAGATTCCCTGATCTCCCAAGGCGCTGTCATTCCAGTTCCGGCTGAAGAAAGGTTTCAAGGCCATTATTCACCTCTGTTCATGGTGTTAAAGAAAAGCGGCACCTGGAGGCCGGTCATAGATCTGACTCATCTAAACTCCTTCATTAAGAAAGAGAGGTTCAGGATGGAAACACTCTTCACTATCCGTCAAGTGGTGCAGCCAGAGGATTGCATGATCTCTATAGATCTGAAAGATGCCTACTTTCATGTCCCAGTAGCCACCGAGGCCATCCCTGTACACACGGAGGAACCCCCCCTGCCGCTCTCACCGGGATCCACTGCCTCCACCACCAGGACCCGCTCCAGTGATGCTCCTGATGATCAACATTACTTGACTAACTGAATCTTTTTCACCGACTAAATGTGAGTGTAATACTGCTGCACATACTTCAATAAATGTCTTGCTGCACTTAGAAGGCGCTGCGCTGTCTTCCCTCTTCTTCTTTCACAAGACCAAGATCAGATTCTGCAACACAGGTCTCAGGTGATCTCCACCCTTCAAGAATTTGGGTGGCTCTTGAACCTGGAAAAAAGCCATCTAGATCCTACAAAATCCTTGATCTTCCTGGGGGCACTCTTCAACACCTCCAGAGGCACCATCTCTCTACCAGTGGAGAAGATTCCAGTGATCCGCAGCAGGATACAACCGGCAATGTCAACCTCTCATCTTCGGGCCTTTCAGTGCCTAAGAATAATAGGGACTATGGTCTCCACGGCTCCCATGGTCAAATGGGCACAGTGGAGGATGAGGCCCTTTCAAACCCGATTCCGCCGTCAATGGAGCTCCGAGAACCCAGACACTCCTATCCGGATAACATCCTCCATGAGGGCGAGTCTGTCTTGGTGGCTTCAATGGGAAAATCTCCTAAATTGTCACTCAATCGTTCCCGTTCCTTGGATCGTTGTAATGTCAGATGCCAGCAGGACGGGCTGGAGGGCGCACTGCCTGTCGGAGGTGGGCCAGGGCAGGTGGGACTTTCCCACTCTCAGGCTGGTCTCAAATGTCCTGGAGCTTCGGGCGGCTTTTCGTGCCATCCAGGCTTTCCGTCACTTGGTGACGGGGTCCTTGGTTCTCCTGCGGCTAGACAATACGACGGCAGTCGCATATATCAAAAGACAGGGGGGCACCCGATGTTCCTCCCTTCTGGAAGAAGTGAAACCGATCATGTCATGGGCCCAACGGAACCTTTCCAACTTGTCAGCTGCCTACCTTCCAGGAGTCCAGAACATCCAGGCAGATTTTCTGTCAAGAACCGTTCTAGACAACAACGAACGGTCCTTTCATCCGGAAACCTTCAAGTGGGTCACCTCTCTGGGGATCCTTCCGGAGGTAGATCTGTTTGCCTCTCCAAGCAATACCAAACTGACGAAGTTCTACTCGAGATGGAGTTATCCCCAAGCCTACTGGGTAGATGCTCTGACGGACCACTGGAAGTTCCACAAAGCATATGCTTTTCCCCCAGTCAAAGTAATATTCAAATTCCTGCAGAGTCTCAGGAGAGAGAGAGAGAGAGAGAGAGAGTAGAGGTCATAGCAATCCTTCCGTTTTGGCCGAGGAGACCTTGGTTTCCCCTGTTGTTTCAACTGAGTTTTTTGGATCCTGTTCCCCTGCCATTCAGGCCGGACCTTCTGTCTAAGGGTCCAGTGCTGCATCCCTGCCCAGCGCAACTACATCTCATGGCATGGTCCTTGAGAGGGAAAGACTGAATGCTCTTGGTTGCCCAAGTGCTGCAATGTCCACAATGTTGAATGCTAGAAGACCGGGCACCAATAAAGTCTACGAGAGGATTTGGTCTAGATTTGAGGATTACATGGCTAATGAGTCTGGTTCCGTCACTAATCCTAAAATTCATCATGTTCTGGGGTTTCTCCAGTAAGGCTTAGACCTATCCCTAGCTGTCGGCTCTCTCCGAGTCCAGATCTCAGCCATCTCTTCCTTCACGGGGACTGCATGGGCAAAACATCCTCTGGTTCGACAGTTTTTCAGAGGTGCGTCTAGGATGAGACCTCCCAGGAAACCCAGGTTCCCCAAATGGAACCTTCCACTAGTCCTTGAGTTTCTCTCATCAACAGTTTTGGAACATCATGGAGATTCGCTCTTCCTTAAGAATCTTTCTATGAAGACGGCTTTTTTGGTAGCCATCACACCGGCTAAACGTGTTTCCGAAATTAGTGCTTTGGGTTGTAAAGAACCATTCTTGACATTCTTCCCTGATCGGGTTGTCCTGGTCCCTATGCTGGGGTCCAATCCGAAGGTGAACTCAGTCTTTCATGTCAACCAAGAAATAGTTTTACCTACATTCAAATCTCAAGATGACCAGAGTATCCATCCGTTGGATGTGGGTGAAGTCCTACAGTTGTACTTGAAGATCACAGCTTCTTTTTGCCAGTCAGACTATCTATTTATTTGTTCTCTTCTATGGAAAGAACAGAGGCAAGAGGGCTTCCTCCAGTACTATATCTAGTTGGATAGTTCAGACCATCCAGTGGGCATATAGAGCCAAGGGACTGGCTCCTCTGGAAGTGGTGATGGCTCATTCCACCAGAGGGATTTCTACGTCATGGGCGGCTTCCCTTCATGTTGCGCCGGATGTAATTTGCAGAGCGGCCTCATGGTCCTCGATTAATACTTTTATGTCACACTATTGTGTTGAACCTGCTTCTTTATCCTCGGTTGATTTTGGTTTAAAAGTTTTGTCTGTTGACGGTGCAAATTAAACCTATTTCTGTTTGACCAGCAGTTGCCCGCCCGGGTGTGTATGGCTAGTTATTTCCCATACGTGTGCTGCCATGGAGTCTGTCAGGAAAACTGAAAATTTATATCCATACTTACCGTAATTTTCCTTTCCTGATGGACTCCATGGCAGCAGGAGTTCCCTCTCATCTGCTGGAGTAGTGTATTTATGGAACACGGCTCCTGGCTTGGAGCAAAAATTTATGGGAGTGGGGTCCTATAGGGTAGGAGAGGAGGCGGAGCCTACCCATACATGTGCTGCCATGGAGTCCATCAGGAAAGGAAAATTACGGTAAGTATGGATATAAATTTTCCGTTATTTTCCCCTCACATTGGTGCTTTTTGAAGAGCAGGTTAGAAAAGCAATGTCTGTCTGACATACAGGGCCTAATTCAGTATAAGTTTGGAGTAGAGCTGCTCACTTCTCCAGAAATAACTCCAGCCTAAACTCATTGCATCCTAATTAGGTAAGTGGCTGGAGTTAAACCTTCAACTAGGTGCTTTCCTGAATTCGGAGTTGGAGTTAACTTAGACTGAATTCGGGTTTGGAGTAAACTTATGCCCTGTACACACTATTAGATTATCTGAAGACTTTTGTCTTCAGATTTACCTTTTCTATGTAGTGCAAGGGCCTGCCGGATTGCATACAAATTGAAAGTGTTTAGGTTTGACCTCATATTATATGGTTTTGGTAAGTCTGCAGACAAAAGTCTTCAGATAATCTGATAGTGTGTACAGGGCATTAGGCTGAATTTGAGTTTGGAGTTAACCACATTCCCTTTGTGTTTTTCATAAAAGGAAATGTGTCTATTCTGAATCACTATTACACAGCAATGTCATCTATTATGGTTTATTTTAATTTTAAGGTATAGTTATATATCTTATTTCGTTTTAACCTTTAGATTTACTAATAGCAGACTACACAGCTGTCTAATTAGCAGTCTTCATTCTTTATTCATCTGAAACTTTCAGGCATATCTGATTATATTCAGCACTTTGGTGTAGTGGGCTAAGCTCATAGCCAAAGATTGCTAGGTCATGAGTTCAAGGCCCACCCATGATAACACCTTGTGTGCTCTTATTTTTTTTGGCCACATAGTAATACATTGGCTACATCACCTAAAATTGCATGTCAATGGCCATGTATATTCAAGAAACAAACATGCATATGTGCAGGGTGCAATTATGCATTTGCCAAGTTTCAGTATTTATTTACAGCTGTCTATAATTTATGGAGGTGATGGCACACTTGGGATTTGAACTCATGCTCTCTCATTGTTTATAGCCAGGAACACTAACCACTAAACCATTGAGCTGAGCATGATTACCCCTGGAATATTTATTCCCATGTTTCAATAGTTAACCACTTCCTTACAGGGCAGTTACACCCCTTCCTGCCCAGGCCAATTTTCAGCTTTTTATACTGTTGCATTTTGAATGACAATTGCGCGGTCATGCAACCCTGTACCTAACACAAATGTATGACACTATTTTCATAAAAAAATAGTGCTTTCTTTTGGTGGTATTTGATCACTGCAAGGTTGTTTTTTTATTGGCAAAAAGAAGACCTAAATGTTTGACCCCTAAAAAAATGTGTTTTTGTTTATGTAATAACATTTGGTAAATCAATATGTTTTTTGTTGCACTGACGAGCGCTTGCAGGCACTGATGAGACACTAATATGCAGCATTGATAGGTGGCACTCATGGGCAGTGATTGGCACTGGTGGGCAGCACTGATAGATGGGAATGATGGGCAGCACTGATGAGGAGGGCACTAACAGGTTCCCTGAGCACTGATTGGCATCAATGGTGGCATGGGTGGGCATCCCTGGTGGCTCTAGTGGCATGCCCAAGGGTCTGCACTGGTAATCAATGCTCTGATTACAAGCACAGACCCCCCCCCCCCCTCTCCACACACACACACACACACACACACACTTACTTTGCATATGAATGCCATTTCTTCACAGCTGAAAGTGGCCCTCACCATGATTAGCCAGTTGATTGTGACCACTTGCTGGAATGTGTGCAAGCCAATTCGGTGTCATGTCTGGTCCAGGGCGAATGCCAATGTGCCATTTGCAATTTATTGTAAAGAGATTTTGCTTTATTTTAAAAATGGCGCATGCAGACAACTAAACTGTATTGGAAATGTTTTACCTAGGCCAGTGATGGTAACCCTTAACCCCCCCCCCCCCCAAGATGTTTTTGCCCTACATTTCCCATAATGCTTATGTACTCTGCAGTGTAGGTGAGCATCATGGGAAATGTTACAAAACACCTGTGTTGCCAAGGTTCATCATCACTGACCTAAGCCAACTAAAAAGGTGAGTGAGCGCTGTAGCAATCTTATTTAGTAATCATTTTTAGTGATTTTTTATTAAATGTTTTGGTTACATTCATCCACAGAAGCTGAATGGAAATTTTGTATTATTCCTTAATTTATATATATTTTTATTTCTTACAATTTAGCCCCCCCACACACCCACCCACCCACACACACACCCACCCACACACACACCCACCCACACACACACCCACACACACACACACACACCCACACCATCCCCCCCATACACACTTCGCTGGAGTAAAGGGAGAAACCCTACCCATGTTCATACTGTACTGCCATTGCACACACAAAAAAATACAAGAAATGGATTACATTCAATAGATACAAAAGATATCTGAATTATATCTAGACAAATATGAAGAAAAGAAAACAAAAAAACAGGAGCTGTGTACAAATGAATAAGCTTTACTGAACATGTATAAAACATCATTAATCACTCAAACAGGCATGTGAAATGCCCCCCCCCCCCCCAAACCCGCAAATGAAGTAATTTTTATTCAAATTACAGTGCAAAAAGATACAACATATGATGGATAGATAGAGCTTCCAATATCCAAAAGTCAAGCAAAATAAGTTGTGGACACCTAAGTATTAAGCATAAACCATACCCAACATACTTTTATGTTAATTGTTTGCATGAGCCTGCCTTTCCGTTTAAATACCATCAAATCAGTAAAACATACAGCTACACAGAGGCATGAAAATAAAAAAAAAAAAAAAAAAACATGTATAGAGTACATAAAGACACACTTTGCAAAAACTATACCAAACAGTTAGAGCATGAAAAGTATTCATCCACAAAATACACTTACTGCAATATGGATCTTTAGGCATGCCAGCAAACCCCCAAAAGCAAATTCGGACATAAAGACCTGTGGCCCTTCCACAGGCCAAATGGTCTGCTCTTATACATCCCTTTATATAACCTTGGTTAAACTACACCCACCCAGTATAGGAAACGCCCAGCAAAGTAATTAATTGGGTCTGTTGGTTCCTAAACCAAAATCACCAGTTCACTAATGAATGAGTGTTTGGCTGGCCATCCATGATCCAAGTTTCTTACAAGTCAACACACATAAGAAATGCTTTCAATAATCTCAGCATGAGCACAAAGTGGCTTTTTCAGTTTGACTAAGGCTGGCCATACATGTTCCAATTTTCTTACAATTTTCTTGAAATTTACCTTCAAGTATGTAGTACAAAGGCCTGCCTAATTAGATACAAGTGAATGTGTTTTTTAGCTTTGACCTCACATTGTGGTTTGTGGTAGATCTACCAGAAAATTGTACAACAAAAGTTGAACATGTATGGCCAGCTTGATGGGCCATACACACTATAAGATTTTCTGAATACTTTTTCCTTTAGATTTACCAAAACCAGATAATATGAGGTCCAACCTAAACACTTTAAATTTGTATGGAATCTGGCAGGCCTTTGCACTACATAGAAAAGGTAAATCTGAAGGAAAAAGTCTTCAGAAAATCTTATAGTGTGTATACAGTTTCACTAAACTAGGTTAATTATTTGGGAATTGTGGTCTCTGAGTTTTTTTTTTTTGTTATACCAAGCATACATGCACTGGCACCTTAAGAGCCCATTCACATTGAGGCGACACGACTTCGGGGGCGACCTGTGAAGTCGTGTGCACCGCAACTTGCAGAGACTTCACATAATGGAAGTCTATGCAAGTCACTCCGAGGTCGCCCCAAAGTAGTACAGGACCCTTTTTCTAAGTCGGAGTGACTTGTGTTGCTCCTATTAGAACGGGTCCTTTACTACTCAATGGACCGCGACATACCGCGACTTGTCAGGCTGACAAGTCGCGCTAATGTGAATGGGCTCTAAAAATTAATATAGTTTGATTCAATTAGTCCATCAAAAAATTTCAATAAATAAAAATTATTTGAGCTTGAATTGGGTCTAAATAGAACACACACACACACACACACACACACACACACACACACACACACACACACACACACACACACACACACACACACACACACACACACACACACACACACACACACACACACACACACACACACACACACACACACACACACACACACACACACACACACACACACACACACACACACACACACACACACACACACACACACACACACACTAATACGGCTTCTCCCCAAAAATGAAACATTGTATATGTGTGAAATTAATATATTTTTGGGTTGGTTAGATATAGGAAGTAACAATAATATATTGTTTTTTGCATATATATATATATATATATATATATATAGGAAAATTGATATCAAATACTTACCGTAATTTTCCTTTCCTGATGGACTCCATGGCAGCATACGTTCGGGTAGGCTCCGCCTCCTCTCCTACATCATAGGACCCCACTCCCATAAATCTTTGCTCCCTTTCAGCATCAGTGTTCTGTAACTAGCCTACTCAGGAATTGGGAGGGGACTCCTGCTGCCATGGAGTCCATCAGGAAAGAAAAATTACGGTAAGTATTTGATATCAATTTTCCGTTTTCCTGACAGACTCCATGGCAGCATACGTTTGGGAAATAACTCGCTATACACTCCCGGGTGGGAAGATGCTGAACAAAGAAAAAACTTTAATTGGCACTGTCAACTGACAAAACTTGAACGCCAAAGTTAACTGAAGATAAAGCAGCAGGTTCAACACAGTAATGTGTAAGAAAGGTATTCACAGATGACCAAGCGGCTGCTTTGCAGATCACATCAGGCGCAACGTGTTTTGAAACTGCCCAGGATGTAGCAATGCTTCTGGTAGAATGAGCTGTAATCGCCTCTGGAGGAGCCAAGCCTTTTGCTCTATATGCCCATTGTATAGCCTGGACAATGCATGCAGCCACCGCTCTTGAAGATGCACGTGTTCCTTTCTTATTCCCATGGAGAAGAACAAACAGGAAATCCGATTGACGGAAGGAGGATGTGGCCTCTAAGTATTGACTCAAAGTGTCTCCCACATCTAAAGGATGGACTAAGGATTCTTCATTTGTTCTGAAGGTGGGCAGAACTATCTCAGAATTTTCGTGGAAGACAGATGTTACTTTAGGGTTTGACCCCAGCATAGGGATTAGGACCACCCTGTCCTGAAAGAAGGTCAGAAAAGGCTCCTTGCAGCCCAAATTGTGTATCTCCGAGACCCTCTTGGCAGAGGTGATAGCCACCAGAAATACCGTCTTCAGCGTAAGCTCCCTGATGGACATGGAAGCAACCTCTTTCGAAGCAAAGAAGTCCAGGACAAACGGGAGATCCCATTTCGGGAATCTAGGTTTTCTCTGAGGCCTGAGCCTGACTGCGCCCTAAAAAACTGTTGGATCAGTTGATGTCTTGCCCACTGAATTCCGGTGAAAACTGAGATGGCAGAAACTTGCACCCGGAGAGAAGAAACCGAGAGGGACTGATCTAAACCAGACTGCAGGAAACTCAAAATTTGTTGAATGGTAGGCGCCCCTGCTGGACCCAAACCCTGGGCTTGATGACTCAGAAACCTTGCCCAGATCCTCTAATACACTCTGTTGGTGCTAGCCCTTCTCGAGCTCATAAGAGTGAGAATCACTTCTTCTGGACATCCGAGGGCCTCCAGCCTCTCCCTCTCAAGAACCAGACCTTGAGGTGTAGACGCGCAGGGCATGGATGTAGAGTAGGCCCCTGCGATAGAAGGTCTGGCCTGAGAGGCAGAGGGATCGGATCCCTGAAGCTGAGAAGGGACAGCAGAGGAAACCAAGGCCTGTTGGGCCAGAAGGGAACTATCGCTATGACCTCTACTTCCTCCATCTTCAGTCTCCGAAGGAATTGGAGTACTATTGGCACCGGTGGAAAGGCATAGGCAACTTGGAAGTTCCATCTGTCCGTGAGGGCATCCACTCCGAAGGCTCGAGGATCCCTGAACCTCGTATAATACTTCCGAAGTTTTTTGTTGTGTGGACTCGCAAAAAGATCCACCTCCGGCTAGACTCCCAGAGACAGAACCCAATTGAACACCTCCTGATGGAGGGACCACTCGTTGTTGTCCAACTGGAATCTGGACAGGAAGTCTGCTTCTGTATTCAATACCCCCGGGACAAAGACCGCTGAAAGGTTGGCCAGGTGTTGCTGGGCCCAAGACATAATTGGATCTGTCTCCTGGAGTAGAGACATGCTGCGGGTTCCACCTTGCCTCTTGACGTATGCCACTGCTGTGGTGTTGTCCATCCTGAGTAACACTGAGGCCCCTTGAGTCAGATGGTGAAAAGCCTGGAGGGCTTTGAAGGCGGCTCGTAGCTCTAGGATGTTGGACACCACTCCGTGACTGGCGAAATTCCACCTGCCTTGTGCCACTTCTGACCGACAGTGAGCTCCCCAGCCAGTACTGCTGGCGTCTGAGGTTATCATCACCCACGAAATTGGAGCAATTGAGTGGCAGTTGGTTAGATTTGCACGGCGTAGCCACCAAGGAAGACACCCTTTCATGAATGGTGTTAGATAAATAATCTGTGACAGGTTCTCTGTCGTCCACTGGTGGAGAAACCCCTTCTGAAAGGGTCTCAGCCTCCACAGAGCCCACTTCACCATGGGCGAGGTAGCCACTAGAGTCCCTACCACCTTTAGACACTGACGAGCAGTGAGATGGGAGGCAGCGAGAGCGAGAGCCACCCTGCTCTGGACTACTGGAATTTTCTCTTCTGGTAGAGATATGGTGCAATTCAACATGTTGAACAGTGCTCCGAGAAATACCAGGGACTGCGTGGGCACCAGATGGCTCTTCTCCAAATTGAGAATCCACCCAAACTCTTGAAGAGTACGAATCACCTGCTCCAGATGTATCAGTAACTGGGCCCTGTCCTGGGACAGAAGGAGGAGATCGTCCAGGTAATGATGTAATCTGATACCTCTGGTTCTGATGAGAGCCACGATTGCCAATAACGTCTTGGAGAAGGTGCGAGGCGAAGTCGAGAGCCCAAAGGGAAGACATGTAAATTGCATGTGGACATGATTGACAGCAAATCGGAGGAACTGATGATATTCTTTTGCCACAGGAACGTGGAAGTACGCATCTTTTGGTTGGCATCAATAGACCTAATCTCCTGGGAGAACCGAATGCTGTATTGTAATTAGGGACTCCATCTTGAATCTCTCTCGACGGATAGATCTGTTGAGATAAGTGAGATCTATTACCGGGCGCCATGTGCCGTTCTTTTTCTGGACGAGGAAGAGAGGCGAATATACTCCTTGATCCCTTTCCTCTTCGGGAACTAGTACGACAGCTCGTTGATCCAGTAGGGTATCCACATAACTGAGAAGAACCTTCTTCTTTTCTGCTGGAGGAGGAAGGGAAGTTGCAATGAACCTGGGTTTGGGAACGTTGTTGAACGCCCAAGAGTGCCCTTGGGACACAACATTTAGAACCCAGGGATCCTGGATCGAGGCCACCCAGATGTCCCGAAATTGGAGCAACCTGGCCCCTACTGGAACAGACTGAACGGGTCCAACCTCAAAAGGATTTGGTGGCCTCCCGGTCACCGGATGAAGGGCCCTTGGGGCCTTTCTGAAAGGAGGTCTGTCTTGACTTCCAGCTTCTCCCATAGGATTTTCCTGGTCTGTAGCTGCGCGCTTCCCTAGAGCGATTAGCGTTTTGCCTCCTTGGGAAAGAGCGCTTCTGAGTGCTTGGGCGTTTGTCCTGGGGAAGGAACCCAGATTTCCCGCCCGTGGCCCGGGTTATGGCTGCATCTAGCTTATTCCCAAAGAGGGAAGAACCCTCAAAGGGAATCCTACACCAAGCCTGGTGGCTTGCATCAGCAACCCACGGCCGAGCCAAAGGGCACGTTTGGCCATAACGGAGGCCAGCATAACCCGGGCCAAGAGGCGAATGGTGTCCAAGGAAGCCTCCCCCAAGAAGCCCGCAACCATCTTCAGCTCCTGGATAGGAGAACTTTGGAGCACTTCCTCCGAAACTCCTCCCAGAGTATCTTCAAGGGCATTAACCCAAACTTCCATGGCCTTGGAAATTGTAGCCAAAGCCATTGCTGGCTTACAGGCCATGCCGGCTGATAGGTATGCTCGCTTAAGATCAGCGTCAATCCTCCGATCCAAAGGATCTCTAAATGATGCTGTATCCTCCATTGGGAGAGTGACGTGTTTCGCCAGACGCATCACTGCGGCATCCACACTAGGAGACGACTCCAAATATTTCACCTTTTCCTGTTTAAAAGGATAGAGCTTCGCTACTTTAGTGGTCATGGAATTTTTCCTTTCCACTTTGCTCCATTCTTCAGACATTATGGGCCTAATTCAGTATAAGTTTGGAGTAGAGCTGCTCACTTCTCCAGAAATAACTCCAGCCTAAACTCATTGCATCCTAATTAGGTAAGTGGCTGGAGTTAAACCATCAACTAGATGCTTTAATGAATTCGGAGTTGGAGTTAACCTAGACTGAATTCGGGTTTGGAGTTAACTTAGGCTGAATTTGAGTTTGGAGTTAATCAAATTCCCTTTTTGTTTTTCATAAAAGGAAATTTGTCTATTCTGAATCACTATTACACAGCAATGTCATATAATATGGTTTATTTTAATTTTAAGGTATAGTTATGTATCTTATGTGTTTTAACCTTTAGATTTTCTAATAGCAGACTACACAGCTGTCTAATTAGCAGTCTTCATTCTTTATTCATCTGAAACTTTCAGGCATGTCTGATTGTATTCAGCACTTTGGTGTAGTGGGCTAAGCTCACAGCCAACGATTGCTAGGTCATGAGTTCAAGGCCAGACCATGATAACACCCTGTGTGCCATAATTTTTTTTGGCCACATAGTAATACATTGGCTACATCACCTAAAATTGCATGTCAATGGCCATGTATATTCAAGAAACAAACATGCATATCTGCAGGGTGCAATTATGCATTTGCCAAGTTTCAGTATTTATTTATAGCTGTCTAAAATTTAAGAAGGTGATGGCACACTTGGGATTTGAACTCATTTGAATTCATGCTCTCAGTGTTTATAGCCAGGAACACTAGCCACTAAACCATTGAGCTGCCCAGGCCAATTTTCAGCTTTTTATACTGTTGCATTTTGAATGACAATTGCACGGTCAAACAACCCTGTACCTAACACAAATGTATGACAGTATTTTCATAAAAAAATAGTGCTTTCTTTTGGTGGTATTTGATCACTGCAAGGTTTTTTCTATTGGCAAAAAGAAGACCTAAATGTTTGACCCCTAAAATAATGTGTTTTTGTTTATGTAATAAAATTTGGTAAATCAATATGTTTTTTGTTGCACTGACGAGCATTGATGAGGCTGCGCTGGCAGGCACTGATGAGACACTAATATGCAGAACTGATAGACAGATAGGTGGCACTGATATGCAGCATTGATGGGCATTGATAGGTGGCACTGATGGGCAATGATTGGCACTGGTGGGCAGCACTGAAAGATGGTAATGATGGGCAGCACTGATGAGGAGGGCACTAACAGGTTCCCGGAGCACTGATTGGCATCAATGGTGGCATGGGTGGGCATCCCTGGTGGCTCTAGTGACATCCCCCAAGGGTCTGCACTGGTAATCAATGCTCTGATTACAAGCACAGACCCCCCCACACACACACACTTACTTTGCATATGAATGCCATTTCTTCACAGCTGAAAGTGGCCCTCACCATGATTAGCCAGTTGATTGTGACCACTTGCTGGAATGTGTGCAAGCCAATTTGGTGTCATTTCTGGTCCAGGGTGAACGCCAATGTGCCATTTATTGTAAAGAGATTTTGCTTTATTTTAAAAATGGCACCCACAGACAACTAAAATGTATTGGAAATGTTTTACCTAGGCCAGTGATGGTAACCCTTAACCCCCCCCCCCCCCCCCCAAGATGTTTTTGCCCTACATTTCCCAAAATGCTCATGTACTCTGCAGTGTAGATGAGCATCATGGGAAATGTTACAAAACACCTGTGTTGCCAAGGTTCATCATCACTGACCTAAGCCAACTAAAAAGGTGAGTGAGCGCTGTAGCAATCTTTTATTTAGTAATCATTTTTAGTGATTTTTTTTATTAAATGTTTTGGTTACATTCATCCACAGCGGCTGAATGGAAATTTTGTATTATTCCTTAATTTATATATTTTTAGCTAAATATATACATAAACACTTACATTTTTTCTTACAGTTTAGCCGCCCCCCCCCCCACACCCCGCACACACACCCACCCCACTCCCGCCCATACATACCCACCTCCCCCCCCCCCCCACACACGCACACCCATACACACTTCGCTGGAGTAAAGGAAGAAACCCTACCCATGTTCATACTGTACTGCCATTGCACACACACAAAAAATACAAGAAATGGATTACATTCAATAGACACAAAAGGTATCTGAATTACATCTAGACAAATATGAAGAAAAGAAAACAAAAAACCAGGAGCTGTGTACAAATGAATAAGCTTTATTGAACATGTATAAAACATCAGTAATCACTCAAGCAAGCATGTGAAATTCCCACCCCCCCCCCCCCCCAAAACCCCCAAATCAAGTAATTTTTATTCAAATTACAGTGCAAAGATACAACATATGATGGATAGATAGAGCTTACAATATCCAAAAGTCAAGCATAATAAGTTGTAGACACCTTAGTATTAAGCATAAAACATACCCAACATACTTTTATGTTAATTGCTTGCATGAACCTGCCTTTTCATTTAAATACCATCAAATCAGTAGAACATACAGCTACACAGAGGCATGAAAATAAAAAAAACCATGTATAGAGTACATAAAGACACACTTTGCAAATTTGCAAATATTCGGCCGACGACCGATCGGCCGATTGTAGGCTTGTTAGTATGATGCTTCCGACAGCCGACAGCGCATTTTCGGCCGAACAGAATCTGTCGTGCAGGCATTAAAATTTTTGTTGGCCAACACCAGAACGGCCGATTGTTAGCCAGTCAGTACAGAATTCGGCCGACAATCGGCTGATTTGCAAGACTGGGCATGCTCAGAAAAGAACAAACACAGGGAAAGTTAACCATCACATGACATCACTTCTGCAGTCGTCTGTTGTTGGCTGACAAAATTCGTGTGCAGTCTTTTGCAGTTTTCAACAGACAGGACAGCCCTGGACAAAAGACAGCCGATCGTTCGGCCGACGATCAGTACGTGTGTACGGGGCTTAAGATTTTCTGAAGACTTTTTCCTTTAGATTTACCAAAACCAGATAATATGAGGTCAAACCTAAACACTTTCAATTTGTATGCAATCTTGCAGGCCCTTGCACTACATAGAAAAGGTAAATCTGAAGGAAAAAGTCTTCGGAAAATCTTATAGTGTGTATGGCCATACATGTTCAATTTTTGTTGTACAATTTTCTGATAGATTAACCACACACCACATAATGTGATGTCAAAGCTAAACAACACTTTCACTTGTATCCAATTAGGCAGGCCTTTGTACTACATACTTGAAGGTAAATTTCAAGAAAATTGGACAGAAAATTGTATGGCCATACACACTATAAGATTTTCTGAAGACTTTTTCCTTCAGATTTACCTTTTCTATGTAGTGCAAGGGCCTGCCAGATTGCATACAAATTGAAAGTGTTTAGGTTTGACCTCATATTATCTGGTTTTGGTAAATCTAAAGGAAAAAATCTTCAGAAAATCTTATAGTGTGTATGGCCCATTAGTCTAAATGAAAAAGCCACTTTGTGCTCATTCTGAGATTATTGAAAGCATTTCCTATGTGTGTTGACTTGATGTAGTAATTTTTTATATATATATATATATATATATATATTTTTTTTTTTTGGGTTGTTGAATTCTGAGTTCTGGGGTTGCACTGCATATGTTCAATCAATTTGCAAATTCTCAGATTTGCAAGCTCAAACACTGCTATTTTTCAGAGTGTAATGTGGCTCTATATAGGAAGCAAAACTAATATGGCTCCCCACTCAACAAATTATATATATATATATATATATATATATATATATATATTTATGTATAGATATATATTTTTTTGTGATTCATTATATATATATATATATATATATATATACATACATAGATATGTGCAAAAAAAAATTAAAAAAAAAAATAAATTTATTAGCGCCGGAATAGCGCCGGTTTACCGCGAATTTGCGGCGGTATTTGCCGCGAATTTGCGGCGGTATTTGCCGCAAATTCAATAAAACTCCCACTAACGTTTTCAAAAACGTTATTTTCAGCCTTGTTTTTGGTTTGGAGCATGCTCACATGGGCTATCTGCCAGAAATTGACTCTGGAGCTATATTTGCATTTTACACTTTTATTAATATCTTTTTTTCTACTTAACATTTTCACACAGTTTAAAAGCAGTTTAGCTCAAAATCATATAACACATCTTTCCCACACATTTTTTATTTTTTTCCTGCCATATTTTGTGATTTTGAAAAAATTAGTCCACCTTTTAGCTGGACTGTTTTTAAGTCCAGTCCTGACATTAGTTGATCTTAATGAATCTCACAGTTGGCGTTATTTTCCGCCCGCCGTTCTTTGAATACCAATTTCAGACTTAAAAATTCGCCGGTTCGCAAAATCCCGCCGAAACGCCAATTCTCCGTACTATGAATCAGGCCCTATATCTCCCAGTTCCTCTAGAAATGGGAAATTCAAGCGCTCTTTGCATAACTGCTTGGAATATTTCTTCTGCTTAGGAGAGGAGACAGCAGGATCCTCCTAATCAAGGGCCTCTCTCACCGCTTTAACTAACGGAGACACTAGGGCAAACTCAAATCCAGTACCGGAGTCATCCGAATCGGAATCAGACTCTGACGGAAGAACAGATGGATGGCTGGGTTGGGAAGACTCAAACGGATCCTGAACCAACAAATCTCTGTCAGGAGAGCGTGACGTACCTGCTTGGCTTATGCAACTCAGCCAGAGAGTCCTTTAAAACTCTGCGCACCACCTCCTCAATATGTTGGTCCGTTTTTTCCCTTTCACCCATAGCTTGGGTATAACAGGGTTTGCACAAGGAGGAACCATCTGGTATCAGGTCACGGCACCCCCAGCATTTTTTCCCCTGCGGGCGTTCTGAGCTGCCATGGTGCGAGGAAGACTGGCCCTCACGTCCCCTGCCGTGTGAGGAGCTGCGCTTAGATTTAGATGAGGAGCGCCGGTGTTGCGTATTTGAATGACTGTCTTCGCTGCCTGTGCGGGGCTGTTGATCAGACCTAAGAGAGCTGAGACAGACATATACAGCAAGCCATAAGAAAGATGAAAGAGAAACAGGGCATAAAACTGTCAAAACCAGCACATACCTAGAAAGAGCAGGCTGGCCACTAGGGGGCGGCGATGAGTCCATAGCTCAAATAATCTCAATGGTGCACTAGATAGGGATAAGTATCCTAATAGGAAGAGGACATAACCATCAGTCCCATTACCCCAAAAAACAAGACCCCCAGGTGAAGGAATCTTCTTACCTTAACCACAGGACCGGAGTCTGGGGGAGGCTACCGAAATGCCGACCTTCCCACCAGCTCCGGTCTAATCTTGGGTTTAAATAGACCGCCGGACCGCGACGTGCCGTATTGCGCAACCGCGCGTGACGTCAGACCGCGCTACTGCGCATGCGCGATGATTCCAATACTCGGAGCGTACTGCGCATGCCCAGAAGCGCCGGACAACCCGGAAGTATCGGCAAAAGACCGTGGCGGCGGCCATGAAGCAACACAAGTAAGTTCTAAGCCGCAAAAACTGACAAAACTTAAGCAATAACCGATAAAAAACACCCTAGACACGAGCACTATAAAAGAAAGATAAGTAAGACAATGAGGAAAAAGAAATGGTCCCATATAAGGGCTTACCACCCTCCGATAGCATAACCGAGTCCAGGAGACGCAACACCGGCTTGTGCCTTCAGGCAATAAAAGGCCACCCGCAGCAGCAGGGCTCTCTCGGCCAAACCACATAGCTCCAGCTAAGGGTCTCTTCCATTGCCCCCTCCATACCCCGCTAAGAGCCAGGGCTTATCGGAGACTCCAAAACTCAGTCTGCCACCGATATACAGTACCAGATAGTAGGAACATCAGACATATGTATGAGGAGGACGAAAAAGGAACACTGATGCTGAAAGGGAGCAAAGATTTATGGGAGTGGGGTCCTATGAGGTAGGAGAGGAGGCGGAGCCTACCCGAACGTATGCTGCCATGGAGTCTGTCAGGAAATATATATATACACATATGCAAAAACCCATATATTATTGTTACTTTCTATATCTAACCAACCCAAAAATATATTCATTTCACACATATACAATGTTTAATTTTCAGGGAGGAGCCGTATTAGTGTTCCTTTTCATATATATATATATATATATATATATATATAGATATATATGTGTGTGTGTGTGTGTGTGTATGTATATATATATATATATATATATATATATATACACACACACCTCTATATCTATATCTATATCTATATGTATATATATAGACATACATAGATATGTGCAAAAAAAAATTTATTAACGCCGGAATAGCGCCGTTTTACCGCAAATTTGCGGCGGTATTTGCCGCAAATTCAATAAAACTCCCACTAACGTTTTCAAAAATGTTATTTTCAGCCTAATTTTTGGTTTGCAAAGCAAGCAAAGCAGGAAGGGGAGGTGGATGTTCTTGTCCATCTAGGGACAAATGACCTGCCTTGCAATGAAGTGTCAGAGGTGAAAAAATCTTTTATCACACTTGGTAATGACGTACAGGATTTTGCATCCACCATTTCATTTTCTGAAGTTCTGCCTGTGCATAATGTTCAGAATGATAGGCAGAGGCGCATAAAGGAGTTCAACATATGGCTTAGTAAATGGTGTCAAGAGCAAGGATTTGGCTTTGTTTCTCATGATAGCTCTACTTGGAATAGAAAAGAACTGTACAAAAAAGATGGTTTGCATCTTTCTCTCAAAGGATCAAATGTACTTTGTGAACAACTCCAAGAATTTGCGAAAGAGTATTTAAACTAGGAAGGGGGGGGGGCAAAAGAGTGAAAATACAAGAGTCCAATTGGCCCCCGAAACAATGCCAGAACAGGTCAGAAGCACAGAGGTTAAGAAATGATAAGCTCAGAGTCCTGTCTACAAATGCTCGCAGTTTAGGTAAAAAAATCAATGAACTTGGGTCAATAATGGCATCTGAGAATGTAGATTTAGTGGCTGTTACGGAGACATGGTTTAATGAAAGAAATGACTGGGACATAACCATACCAGGGTACTCTTTATACAGAAGAGACAGAGAAGGCAAGAAAGGAGGAGGAGTGGCCCTGTATGTGAAAGATAGCATTAAATCTAACCTAATACAAGTTGGTGAGGCCAACATAGAGTCAGTTTGGGTTACGTTGCAGTTTGCTAATCATGCAGTAACTCATGTAGGTGTGATATATAGACCACCTGGTCAAGTTAAAGAACTAGATGATCTACTAGTTGAAGAAATAGCTAAAATTACAGTGAAAGGAGAAGTTATCATTATGGGAGATTTCAATCTTCCAGATATAAACTGGAAAACCAAAATAGCAAGTTCTACCAGGAGTACAGATATTCTAAATTCCCTACTGGGGTTGTCTCTGCAACAAGTGGTTGAGGAGCCAACCCGGAGGGAGGCCATTTTGGATTTGGTATTCACAAATGGGGATTCGGTATATGATGTCATTGTAGGCGAAACCTTGGGATCTAGTGATCACCAGTCAGTGTGGTTTAATATAAGAACTGTGAAAGAGTCACACCACACAAAAACAAAAGTTTTAGATTTTAGAAAAACAGACTTTTCAAAAATGAAATTAGTCATAAATGAGTCCTTATCAGACTGGAACGGATTACATGGAGTCCAGGAGAAATGGGACTACTTAAAAGGTGCATTATTGGAGGCAACAGAAAATTGCATTAGACTTGTCAGTAAAAGCAAAAAAAGGAAGAGACCACTGTGGTACTCAGCAGAAGTGGCCCAAATCATTAAAAATAAAAAGCTAGCATTTTGTAATTATAAAAAAAACCCAGAGGAATGAAGATAAGAAATCTACAAGATTAGGCAGAAAGAGGCCAAGCAAGTTATAAGAACTTCTAAAGCGCAGGCAGAAGAAAAACTAGCTCAGTCTATGAAAAAGGGGGATAAGACATTCTTCAGATATATAAATTAAAAAAGGAAATTAAAACAAGGAATAACTAAATTAAAAACAAAGGACATAAGGTATGTAGAAGAGAATAAGGGGCTAGCCGACTGCCTTAATGAATACTTCTGTTCAGTTTTTACAGAAGAAAAAGAAGGAGAAGGACCTCCACTTGAAAGGATGACTAATGAATCGTTTGATGCATGTGTCTTTACAGAGGAAGACGTTCTAAGATTGCTGTCTAAAGTGAAGACAAATAAGTCACAGGGTCCTGATGAGATACACCCAAAATTATTAAAAGAGCTTAGTGGTGAGCTGGCAAAACCATTAACAGATTTATTTAACCAATTATTAGTAACAGGAGTCGTCCCGGAAGATTGGAAATTGGCAAATGTCGTGCCCATTCACAAGAAAGGTAGTAGGGAGGAATCGAGCAACTATAGACTAGGGATGATCGAACGGTTCGGGTCGACCATCGGTTCGGCCCGAACATTGGGTGTTCGAGGTTCAGCTGAATTTAGAACTTTTTGCCCAAAAAGTTCGGAATTCGGCAACCAGAACCGCCCAAAATGCAATGCTTCAGGAAATGGGCTTTAAAAGCCCGTGATTGGACCAGAACCATTAGCAAAAGCCAATTGAGGGGGCAGGAGAATGCTAGGAATGCGATTGGAGTGACTAGGGGGTCCCTAGACCAATCATTAGTAAATACGCCCCCCAGTTTATAAGATCGCCTCCGCCATATTCCTAGCATTGTTATACTGGACATGGAAGAGAGTGGAAGCAGTTCTGTTAATTTTACTTTAAAAGTGTCATTTAGCTATTTATTAGTGTGAGGAAAGGGATATCTAGTGTAGTTAGAGTGCTCCTTTACACTTTAGTTAGCTTCAAAAATTTAGTTTCTGTAGGGAAAGTGTTAAGTTTAAGGGGACCGTAGTGTAGTGTAGGGTTAACTGG
Organism: Pelophylax lessonae; assembly: GCF_965119305.1. Taxonomy (NCBI): domain Eukaryota; kingdom Metazoa; phylum Chordata; class Amphibia; order Anura; family Ranidae; genus Pelophylax; species Pelophylax lessonae. The sequence continues at coordinate 479,301,666 of NC_138770.1, read as the reverse complement.
CAGTGACTGCTATGGCAGGGTGACAAAACCCTTCCATAGCAGGGTGACCGCTATAGAGAAATGATCATTTCTCTGAATAGCTTCGGCACAGGCATATGGCTTCTCACCAGCCAAGCATTTTTTATGCTGCAGGGGCTGCCACTGCCAGTGCTTTTTTGAGGACACGTTTGATGTCAGACATGACATCTGAACATGTGTATAGGGGGTATATATATATATATATATATATATATATACACAGAAATATATTACTGTAAATGATTTCATTAGCGCAAGCATATATTTCTGCTACTATCACACCTATATATGTCTAGGTGTGTATATAAATATATGGATGTGTGTATATACACCACTATACACAAGTTCAGATGTTTTGCCTGCCTCAAAAGAACCCCAAAAAATGCCAAAAAAAACCGCTAGCGTCAAAAAAAAAAAAAAAATGCCCAGGTGTGTTTTTGCTGGCATTTTTTGGGGGTTTTTGGAGGCAGGCAAAACATCAGAACTTGTGCACAGTACCACTATACACAAGTTCAGATGTTTTTCCCGACTGCAAAGATCCCAAAAAAATGCCTTCTATTAAACCGGCAAGGTGTTACAGGAGCGGAGCCAACCCCCTGTCAGAAAGTTTTCTAATACAAACGATCTTTTTTTTCTGGTTGTGGACATGCTACAGAGCTGAAACTTCACATGTACACTTTTTAGACCCCCCAGATCTGAAATCCAAAGTAAAAATCAAAAAATCTCTCTTTTTTTTTTTTTTTTTTTTTTCAATAATTGGCTTTTTTATCAAAAATGACAATTTTTAAGAACTTTTTTTGTGTGATTTTGTGTCTGGGGGGTCTAAAAGGTGTACCTGTGAAGTTTCAGCTCTGTAGCATGTCCAGAACCAGAAAAAAAGATCATATAGGTGTTAAAGTTAAAGGAGGGTCCCGACCCACATCCCTGTTCTACTGAAAAATTATCTTTTTTTTTTTTCATGGTTCTGGACATGCTACAGAGCTGAAACTTCACATGCACACATTTTAAACCCCCCAGATACTAAATCCAAAGTAAAAATAAAAAAATCTCTCTTTTTTTTTAATTTTTTCAATAATTGGCTTTTTTATCAAAAATGATAATTTTTAAGAACTTTTTTTGTGTGATTAATAGTTAATGGGGCATGACCCAGAACCCTAGGCACTTTTTAGGGACATTTATTGGGTTTTAGGGCTTCAAAATGATGTTTTTTGATTACCGAAGTTCGGGTCCCATTGATTTCAATGGGGTTCTGAAATCCGAACCGAACTTTTGGAAAATTCGGGTGTTCTGGTCGAACCAAACTTTTCAAAAGTTCGATCATCCTTTCTATAGACCAGTGAGTCTGACATCAATAGTAGGCAAATTAATGGAAACCCTATTAAAGGATAGAATTGTGGAACATCTTAAATCCCATGGATTGCAAGGTGAAAAACAACATGGGTTTACTTCAGGGAGATCATGTCAAACAAATCTTATAGATTTTTTTGACTGGGTGACTAAAATAATAGACGGTGGAGGTGCAGTAGACATTGCATATCTAGATTTTAGTAAGGCTTTTGACACTGTCCCACATAGAAGACTTATCAATAAACTGCAGTCATTGAGCATGGACTCCCATATTGTTGAGTGGATTAGGCAGTGGCTGAGTGACAGACAACAGAGGGTTGTAGTCAATGGAGAACATTCAGAACAAGGTCATGTTACCAGTGGGGTACCTCAGGGATCTGTACTGGGACCAATTTTGTTTAATATCTTCATAAGTGACATTGCAAAAGGCCTCGATGGTAAGGTTTGGCTTTTTGCTGATGACACAAAGATATGTAACAGGGTTGATGTTCCTGGAGGGAAACGCCAAATGGAAAAGGATTTAGGAAAACTAGAAGAATGGTCAGAACTCTGGCAACTGAAATTTATTGTGGATAAGTGCAAGATAATGCACCTGGGGCGTAAAAACCCAAGGGCAGAATATAGAATATTTGACACAGTCCTGACCTCAGTATCTGAGGCAAGGGATTTAGGAGTAATTATTTCAGAAGACTTAAAGGTGGGAAGACAATGTAATAGAGCAGCACGAAATGCCAGCAGAATGCTTGGATGTATAGGGAGAGGTATAAGCAGTAGAAAGAGAGAAGTGCTTATGCCGCTGTACAGAACACTGGTGAGACCTCACTTGGAGTATTGTGCGCAGTACTGGAGGCCATATCTCCAGAAGGATATAGATACTCTAGAGAGAGTTCAGAGAAGAGCTACTAAACTAGTACATGGATTGCAGGAAAAAACTTACCAGGAAAGGTTAAAGGACCTTAACATGTATAGCTTGGAAGAAAGAAGAGACAGAGGGGATATGATAGAAACTTTTAAATACATAAAGGGAATCAACTCGGTAAAGGAGGAGAGCATATTTAAAAGAAGAAAAACTACCACAAGAGAGACACAGTTTTAAATTAGAGGGGCAAAGTAGTTTAAGCATGCATGGGATAGGCATAAGGCTATCCTTCATAGAAGATAGGGCCAGGGACAATTCATAGGATTCAGATATATTGGGCAGACTAGATGGGCCAAATGGTTCTTATCTGCCGACACATTCTATGTTTCTGTGTTTCTATGTTTGGAGCATGCTCACATGGGCTATCTGCCAGAAATTGACTCTGGAGCTATTTTTGCATTTTACACTTTTATTAATATCTTTTTTTCTACTTAACATTTTCACACAGTTTAAAAGCAGTTTAGCTCAAAATCATATAACACATCTTTCCCATACATTTTTTTTTTTTTCCTGCCATATTTTGTGATTTTTAAAAAATTAGTCCACCTTTTAGCTGGACTGTTTTTAAGTCCAGTCCTGACATTAGTTGATCTTAATGAATTTGACCCTGCTCATAACTTTTCTGATGGTGTTATAGTGAATTGCATTTGCACCTAAAAATAGTCAAAATGGAGGTAAAATAGAACAGAATCAGCATTGGAGGTACAATGAATTTGGCCCACAGTCTTTAAAGTTAAATATGAAGGAAAAAATGTTTTTTCTTTTTTAAATGCAGATTAAGCACACACATATGCACTGAGGTTGCATGAAATGTGCAGCACCGCACGCCTAACAGGTTTGGATACTGTTGTTGCTCTATTCCGCTATTGAATAAAAAAAAAAAAACCCATTTGAATGAAAAACTGAAAAATAGTTTTTTTTACACTAAATACTATAAAATAATTTTTTTCCCCTCACATTGGTGCTTTTTGAAGAGCAGGTTAGAAAAGCAATGTCTATCTGACATACAGTCTTTAAAATTAAATATGAAGGAAAAATGTTTTTTCTTTTTTAAATGCAGATTAAGCACACGCATATGCACTGAGGTTGCATGAAATGTGCAGCACCGTTCACTGCACCTCCACACAATACAATCAATGTAGATCGCTGTATGATTAAAGCAGATTGTTCCTATCCTATGCTTTCCTTACAAGCAATCTCTCCAGCCTGGCCCTACAGTAAACTCCTATCTCTCCCTCCGGGCAAATACATTGTGCACTGCACCCAACAAAATTAAATCAATATAGATCGCTGTATGATAAAGCAGATTGTTCCTCCTATGCTTTCCTTACAGGCAATCTCTCCAGCCTCGCCCTATATAGTAAACTCCTATCTCTCCATCAGCAGCAGTCAGGAACCTCTCCCTACAGTAGTTATAGCAGAGTGACGCACGGCGCTGTGTGACTCCAGCTTTTATAGAATCTGGGTCACATGCTGCACTGGCCTATCACAGCCATGCCATTCGTAGACATGGCTGTGATGGCTTCTAGGGCACACTAGTTAAACGCTTGCTGATTGGCTGCCTTGCACCTGTTGAAAGCGCGCCATTAAAACCATGCCAAAACATCAAATAACGTTACCAAACAACGGACAGTACCAGAACATACAGTGAAATGTCCGGGTTCGGGTCCGGGTAACGAATACCCAAAAGTCCGGTACGAACAAGAACAATACAGTCCGGGTTCGCTCAACCCTAGTTCAGTCATTCGCAAAGACACTGTCAGGCCCCTGAGACCTACGGTGGCAGTTTTCTCCTCTGGAAGGGGAACCTTGCCTCTAAGTAGGGATGATCGAACTTTTGAAAAGTTTGGTTCGACCAGAACACCCGAATTTCCCGAAAGCTCGGTTTGGATTCCAGAACCCCATTGAAATCAATGGGACCCGAACTTCTGAAATCAAAAAACACAATTTTGAAGCCCTAAAACCTAATAAATGCCCCTAAAAAGTGCCTAGGGTTCTGGGTCATGCTCCAGGGACTAAGAATCAGGCAAAAAAAAAGTTCTTAAAAATTGTCGTTTTTGATAGAGAGACAATTATTGAAAAAAATTATTAAAATTTCTTTGGATTTAGTGTCTGGGGGGTCTAAAAGGTTTACTTGTGACGTTTCAGCTCTTTAGCATGTCCAGAACCAGAATTATAGCATGCCAAACCTTCAAAAATGACTTTTTTGCTTAACCGCGCCTTTCTTTTGCTCCTAATCCACTGCACAGCCAATGTGTATGATGGGGACATAATTCAGTTCACTGGGAACAAGATTAGAGGGAAAAAGGTGCTGTCTCTTTAAATGTGGATATAATTAACGGGTGTATTTTCACAATGGGGCTATTATTACCAAATGTTTTCAAGAAGTCAAAAGATGTATGTAGATGCACTTTATTTCATGTAAAATGGTGTTTGGTGCACTTTAATTTGAATTCTCACAAGAAACAGACATATATGCACGGATACATTGAGGGTTAGGGGTAGGGGCCACAATGTAGTGCACAGTGAACAAGATTAGAGATGTTTTGGATGAATACTGTTGTCTCTTGACTTTGAATAGAAGTAAAGGATGCTTAAAAATTGGGCCTTTGGTGGTGCTGGTCTATGAAAGTGCTGGCCATGAAGGCAATAATTGCCTTTGTAAGGAAAAAAATTGCAATGATATGCATCTGTGAAACAGGTGCGCAAAAATTGTTGTTTGGGTGTTGGCAGAGCCATACCACTGTAAGCCCAAAGAGCTGGTGTCAAAGAAGGCGTAAAAATTATGAAGGTGTGCACTTGTGGAACAGGTGCGCAAACATGGTATTTTTGGTATTGGCGGAGCCTCCCCACCGTAAGCCCAAAGAGCTGGTGTTGAAGAAGGCGTAAAAATTATGAAGGTGTGCACCTGTGGAACAGGTGCGCAAACATGGTATTTTTGATGTTGGTGGAGCCTCCCCACCATAACCCCAAAGAGCTGGTGTTGAAGAAGGCGTAAAAATTATGAAGGTGTGCACCTGTGGAACAGGTGCCCAAACATGGTATTTTTGGTGTTGGCGGAGCCTCCCCACCGTAAGCCCAAAGAGCTGATGTTGAAGAAGGCCAAAAAATTATGAAGGTGTGCACCTGTGGAACAGGTACGCAAACATGGTATTTTTGGTATAACTAAAATGAGGTTCTGTTAACCTAAACAGAACGAGAGGAGGGTTGGAGGGTGGCACCCTGGTCCAGGCTTAAATTGAGGCTCAGCAGCCACATCGCAACGATAGACTAGTCTACAAGGTCTGCATCAGGTGCATCAAAGCTTGATATCCACGAATGATTCATTTTAATGAATGTCAAACGGTCGACTGAGTCGGTGGAGAGTCTCGTTCGATGGTCTGTGACGAATCCTCCTGCTGCACTGAATGCCCGTTCCGATAGGACACTGGAAGCAGGGCAGGGCAACAGCTCCATGGCTTACTGGGCCAGTTCTGGCCAGTGGTCTAATCTTAAGACCCAGTATGCCAGTGGATCGGATTCCTCACATGAAAAACCCTCTGTGTCACTTTGTGCCCTGACGTAATCGTCCACCATGTGATGCAGACGCTGTCGGTGCGATGTGGCAGCTGAGAGGCCTGGGCGGTGAGGACTAAAAAAAGACCGAAAGGCATACGTTAACCGCATGCCTTCTCCAATGCTCCTCCCGTGACCCGCAGTAGAGTTCATGGTAGGTTGTCCCCGCCCCTGCCCCCTACGGGAGTCGGGGAACGTGTTCACCAGAATCCTCTTGAGACTTTCCTCAAGGGATTTGATCCTGTGGACTCTCTGGGTGGATGGGAAAAGCTCAGAGACTTTTGACTTGTACCGGTGGTCAAGTAGGGTGGCCAACCAATAGTGGTCAGTCTCTTTAATGGCCTTGATTCTGGGGTCCTTTCACAGGCTTGGAAGCATGATGTTTGCCATGCATCGCAAATTAGCAAAGGCCTCAGAAGCTGACTCCTCAGGGTCACTCAAAATGACATGATCTTGAACGTGCTCCTCCTCCTCCCAGCCACGTACTACTCCAAAGTGTCCAGAGGGAGTCAAATTAGGCCTTGCAGATTGCCGCATGTCTTCCTCCTCCTCCTCCTCCTCCTCAAAGCCTGCAAAAGTTCCCAAAGAATCGTCCTCCCCCTCCTCCTCTTCCACCCCTGGATCCTGCTCGGGCCTCTGGGAGCTAGGCATAATGGGGTCAGGATTCTCAGGATAAAGGGGGCCTTGAGAGGCAAGGAAGTCCTCCTCTTCCTCCTGCTGCTCTGCCTCCAGTGCCCTGTCCATAATGCCACGCAGAGTGTGCTCCAACAAAAACGGTACCGGTAGGGTGTCACTGATGCATGTGCTGTCCCGGCTGACCATCCTTGTGGCCTCCTCAAATGGCGAGAGGACAGCACATGCATCCTTAATCAAAAGCCACTGCCGTGGCAAAAAGAAGCCCAGGCGCGCTGAGCCAGTGCTGGTGCCGTACTCACAGAGATATTCATTGAGGGCCCTCTGCTGCGTGTACAGGCGCTGCAGCATAGCTTAGGTGGAGTTCCAGCGAGTGTACGACCGCCTGAAGTGACTGCACACCCTTCTTGCCATCCTTAGCACATCCTGCATTCCCGGGTACGAGTTCAAAAACCGATGTACCACGAGATTCAGGACATGCGCCAGGCATGGCACATGGGTCAACTTTCCCTGCCGAAGGGCGGCCAGGAGGTTTGACCCATTATCGGTAACCACCATTCCTGCCTGCAGCTGGCGTGGGGTCAACCACCTCTGGGCCTGTGCCTGCAGAGCCCCAAGAATCTCAGGGGCAGTGTGCTGCCTGTCCCCTAGACACACAAGCTGCAGCACTGCATGACACCTTTTGGCCTGAGACATAGACTTTGAACGCTTACGTGGTACCTCATCATATTCAAAGGACCATGCTGCAGAGGAGGGCATGGAGGAGGATGAGGAGGAGGAGCAAGAGGGGGTATAAGTGATCGATCTACCCGGATCAGCGACACCACCAGCTGTTTGCAGATGTGGGGGCAATATTGGCTGCAGCACCGAGCTCTGGCTACAATCCCTTCCGCTGGCAAGCAGTGTCACCCAACGAGCAGTGACTGAAATGTACCGTCCCTGCCCATGTTTGCTTGACCAAGTGTCAGCCGTCAGGTGTATCTTACGGCTGACTGACTTGGCCAGGGATGACACTACATTGCCTTCCATATGTTGGTATAGGGATGGCAGGGCCTTACGGGCAAAGTAATGCCGACTTAGCACCTGCCACTGTGGAACTGCACATTTTGCAAAGTCGCGGAAGGGAGCAGACTCTACCAGGTTAAATGGTAAGAGTTGCAGAGCCAGTAGTTTTGCCAAACTACTGTTTAGACGCTGGGCATGTGGGTGGCGGGGAGCATACTTTTTTTTTTCGTTCCAGCATGTGTGGAATCGAAATTTGGCGTCTAGATGTTACAGCTGGTGGTGTGCTGGAGGTAGATGCGACACTGCCTGCTATATCATCATCCCTGTCAGTGGAGGCTGCCAACAGGTGACGAGTGACTATAGCAGGGACAGGCTGATGTGCAGGTGGAGCACGAGGAGGAGCGCGAGGAGGACTAGGAGGCCGACTGACCGATCTTTGGCCCTTTTGCGGGTTCTTCAAATGCTCCTGCCAACGGGCCAAGTGGTGGGTTGTCAAATGCCTGGTTAGGCAGCTTGTACCCAAGTGGTTGACATTTTTGCCACGTTTTATTCCCTTATGACAAATCTTGCAGATCGTAACTGTTCGATCTGCATAAGATGTCAAAAAGGCCCAGCAAGAAGAGGTTTGTATAGTGGCCTGGGAAACAACAAGTGCGGCCTTAGATGGAGTGGGCCGTCTGCTCTCCCCTCTTGCTTGCTCTGCCTCCTCCTCAACCTCAGACCCAACATCAGACTCCATAAAGGACTGAGCATCAGGCGTGGCCCAGGAGACAACAGGCGCGGCCTTAGATGGAGTGCGCCGTCTGCTCTCCCCTCTTGCTTGCTCTGCCTCCTCCTCAACCTTAGACCCAACATCAGACTCCATAAAGGACTGAGCATCAGGCTGGAGTAGATGGCCGACACTGTGGTCAAACAGCTCAGCTGACTCCTCTGCCATGTCTGAAGTTGGGTCTAAGGGAGGACGTGAGGTGGACATGGACTCATCTTTATTTGTTCTGCCAACTGCAAAAGACTGACCACTTTTCTCTGCCTGGGTCACTGTAGTTGCAGATGATGACAATGATGAGGGTTTGGTAATATAGTCCACCACCTCCTGTACGTACTGTGGCTTGGCCACTGCAGGAGAACAATCGCAATGGTGGCCTGGCTGAGGACTGACCACCACGTCCACCCCTGCCTCTAGACACCCTAGAAGCTGTGCTCCTTTCCGCAGCAGGGCCACGTATGCCTTTCCTTGGTCTACCTGACATAGTTCTCACTGAGGCTTTGGCAACTCTGCGTGGTGAAAAACGCACACTGCTATGCGACTCAAAGTTGTCGCTGAATACAGCACAGCAGATGTGTGTGACGCACAGTAGCAAAGCCTTTTGCACAGTGGACTTAACGCTTACAAGAACAGGCATTAAGTTGTCACTGAGGCTTTGGCAACTCTGGGCGGTGAAATTCACCTGCAAAATGCACACTGCTATGCGACCCAAAGTTGTCGCTAACTACAGCAGATGTGTGTATCGCTGCAATGTATTTTGCTGACTAGCAAGCATGTATACCTGCTGTAGATATATCAGCAGTGCAACGTGCTCACTAGACGGTACCCTGACACTTTTACTATCCCTACAAAAACTAGATTGTTGAATCTAATTATAGTGGTATATAGTACCCTAACTACACTGCATATCCCTTTCCTCACACTAAAAGAACAGCTCCATACAGCAGAAGACAATTTCTAACTGACACTGTCCCTTTAAATTTGTATTTTTTTCTAACTCAAATAAACAGCACAATCAATGTATTTCTAACTACACTGACTGTCTGTAAGCTGAATGCTCTTCTGCTGATAGTAGCACTCGGCTATGCAGCAAACGTTGTGTAACAAAGCAGGAGTAACAGAAATGCTTCCACTCTCTTCCACAGACTCTGTATTACTGTGCTAGAGGTTAGGCGGGGCTATGTTATATACTGAGGGGCGTATTCACTCTTGATTGGCCTCTGATCCCCGTAGTTACTCCAATCACGTTCCTAGCAGACTCCTGCCCCTTCATTGGCTTTTGCTGACGTTTCTGGGCCAATCACAGGCTTTTAAAGCCCACTTCCTGTCCCTTTGCATTTTGGACGGTTCTGGTGACCGAATACCGAACTTTTACCGCATAAAGTTCGGAATTCGGCCGAATTTCGAACACCCAATGTTCGGGTCGAACCGATGGTCGACCTGAACCATTCGATCATCCCTACCTTTAAGGTCATGAGATCTTAGAACAGTTTGGGTTACACCGGTGTCAATGAGGAAAGGAAGGGGATATTTTAATTCCTCGACTAATAGATTGATGTGGGCTGACACTGGTTTACCAACACCCTTTGACAGTCATAGTCGTTTCTGACCATATCTACCTTTGGAGTTTCCAGATCCTCCGGAATAAACTACCACTTCCCCCGTGGACCACCCGGATTGGTCGGACAAATATGCCTGATGTGTCCTGACTTTCCACATCCATAGCAGACCTGTTAAAATAACTCTTAGTTTGCCACAGAGTTAGAAGAAGAGGGTTCAGGTGTTATGTCAGGCTGTTGAGAGATAGAGACAATGTGAGGTGAGAGGGTGTTAACAGTATCAAGGTCTGTATTGTGAGCTGAAGAAAACGGAGATGAAAGTGCAGAGATAGTAGAGTCAATAACAGGCCGCGAATCAGGAGAGACAGTGTCAGGTTCAGTGTCAGGGGATCTGGCTCATCTTAGTAAAGTTAGCCCAGAAAGAGCTTCCTCCACTTCCCTCACTGAAAGACTGAAACCGCCTCATGTACACCTTGCTTATGGACCATGATAGATCTCTGAAACCATAATTGTGCTACGTCTAGCATCTTTGTTGCCTGGAGCGTAATCCTAAATTCAATAATGAACTCCTCCCATCTCCAGACATCAAAAGTACCTTCCAAAGGGATGCACCAACTTTTTCCACTGGACCACTTATGCCACTTCCAGAGGGTCTTATGACCCGATCCCAAAACACAGACTTTATGTACCGCAAACCTGTTTGGCCTTTTGGGGGGCCTTGGTTCCCCCTCCCCTTGCATGGAGGGCCCATGGCCCATGACGATTCAAATCATCACTCTTTCACACCTAGTTTAGGAGCAACACTGCCAGGTGCCTCCTTTGACAGCGTCGGCTTGTTTCCGGACTCCGATTAATTTACACAGCTTCCCTGCCAGACTGCTAGAAACCTCAACCCAGTGGATTTGTATGAATATACAGTTCAGCAACTACCACTCGCTCCCCAACTCTGATTATTTTGCATGGCCACACGTGGGAAGGATTTCAGTATCTACTTCTCACACGTTGGAGGCTGAAACAAGCATGTCGCTTTCACCATTTCTCGTAGACCAGGCGAAAGTACACACGTTTGTTTCAATCTAACGCTTGTAGCCAAACAACCCTGAAAGCACAATTAAAGTCCTCACTATACAAACATTGGCTTCAGTCTTTTCTTTGATATTACATAAAAAATTAAATTGAGATGCCGGTTACTGATTGTACACTGGAAGGTACAACCTCTCTAACTAAAACCCAACCTGCAGTACCGAAAACACTACCTCCGTGAGAAATAACCACTACTCAGCACAAAATAGACCCATTTCTAACCAAAAACTGAATCCAATATAAAAATGGATCAGTTACACTCCACACTGTAGTCTATCGTTAGAAACTTACAGTTACACAACAAAAATAGGACAAAATACCCTAAAAAACAGCTTAAACACAAATGCTTACCAAAAACTGAGAACAGTTATAAAACAAAATAGTTACCTCTGAAAACAGAAATAAAACACAAAAAAACAGATGGGTTGGATATAAACGCTAAATTTGAACAAAAAGACGAACAAGGCTAGCTAAAAACAACCGCAGTGATCCTAGAACATCTCTGAATGCTTGATTTTCAATTAAAATGAAGAAAACTCCACTTAAAACCAAAATACAGTACAAAAATTATGTAATAGCTCTATAACAAGGTTGCCCCTTTAAACAGAAATTTTAAAAATGTTTAGAAATGCCAACACTAAAAAAAGGAGACAGAAATGGTGGTGTGGTGAAACTCAAAATGGTGGCTCAGCCATGTGGGTTTCAACACCACCAAACAAAATGGGGATGTAGAACCCAAAATGGCCGCCACACAAAGGAAATTGTGTTACAACTACATGGGTCTCAATGCTAAAACAAGATGGTGGCTAAACACGAGGTTGACACAAAATGGTGGCACTGAGAACCACCAGCCACAATAGAAGTATGTAAAAACAAAAGGTAGAGCAAATAAAAAGAGGATTCTAAAAACAGGAAAAAACAGATCTTATGATCGACCAGATTATAAATATAGTGTAGACCAGGGCCGGACTGGGTATGAAAACCAGCCCTGGAAAAAATTACATACCAGCCCCGGAAAAAATTATATACCAGCCCCATAGCATTGCGTCCTCATACCAGCACAACGTTGAGTTCTTGTTCATAAAAAGGTAAAATCATGCATTTTAAAGCACATTTAATGAGAGCATTATTTATAGATAAGACCGATATAAAAGCACACAAAGGACTTGTATATAAAGAGCACAAAAAAGTTGTAAACGTGGCGCAATCATCAAGATTAGACCCTTTATTGTTATGGTGATTAGACTACATTTAAAACTTTGCCCCACAATAGCTCTTTATGTAGAACCCCTATTGTTCCAAATATCACAGTAGACCATTATCCATGAAATTGTGCCAGTCCCATCAAAATTGTCCAAATAAAGAATAATCAAAGAGCTTTACTTCAAAGTATAGGAAACAAATAGTTTCCAAACTTTATTAACAACATATATACAGTAAATTACTCAAACACACAAAACAGTAGTAAATGCAAAAAAACTTTTTAAAAAGGTAACAAAGTTACAGCACAGGAGTTTAACAAGCCGAACAACAATACTGACTGAACAGATATCTTTGTGACGTCCATCATAACCAGATTTAGTACATGTGCATAGCACCACACATGAATCTGGCCAGGTGCTTTATTACTCAGCCAAGTGCTGAATCCATTGTACTGACCCTGCATATTAGAAGCTCCATCTGTTGAGTTCCCAACACAGTTTGCAACATCAATTTCCATGGATTCCAACACATCGCAAACCAGTTCACACAAAGCCTTCCCTGTTGTGGATGTGCAGTTTACTACAGCAACCAAACGTTCATGGACCACATCTGTGACATACCGAATTATTACCGAACACTGGTCTGACACATTTATATCCTGAGTTGTATCAAGCTGTATTGAGAACATGCCAGCATCTCTGATCTCTTGGGCAATACCTTTTTTCAGAAGTGCTGAAATTACACAGATGATGTTGTTAACTGTTGTTTTTGAAATTAATGTAACAAAGCCACCACGTCCTTTGCTACTTTTTGCACTTTGATGCTGCTTTTTACTCTTTTTAATAACTGTATCAAGGTGATTTCGCAGCAAGGGATCAAATTTGCTTAGGAGTAGCAAAATCTCAAGGAAATTTCCATGGTCCAACTTTTCATTTTCTAAAGTATATGCTGCTTCAGCTGTTGCCCGATAGCTTAGGCCTCTTTTTCCAATCAGCTTGATGGTTTCAACTATCCGCTCTAGGATGGCACGTTTTTGCTTCACTTCCTCTTTCCTGGCTGTTGTTTGTTTCTCGAAGAAATGACTAGATATGTTCATATTCTTCAACCTCATCAAAAAGGATTCAGAGCTATTATTGTGAAGGTTACTTCTTTCGTGCTCTTCAATTCGCTGGTACATGTGCTTTTCATCAATGCAACCATTAATAAAAGCACTGTCTTCTGTCTTTTTACTGAAAGCTAGACACACCATGCAGAAAAAAGCACCATGTCCATGTGAATATGTCAACCAGTTAGGCTTCTTTCCATCCCTCCTCTGATATAACTTTTTGGAATTAAAAGAAAGGACAACTGGTTGGCATGGATGAAATAATAAGAAGGAATCTAAATTTTCCGATTTTGGTCTGATAAACCACATTTTATCATCAACTGTGTCAGACATGCCCTCCCTAATGCCAACTACTTCTGGAATATCTTCTGTTGATAATGATCCTTCTTCATGTTCTTCAGTTTCTAGCTCAACAGGAGCTTCAATACAATGGACACTATCTTCACCTGCATCAGTATCTACATCAAACTGTACAGTACTTTGCACAGCGCTATGCATTGCTGTGCTACAGCTAGCACCACTGTCTTCATCTGTAGATGCAGGTGGTAAGTCATGCTTTGTTGCCACCATCTTAAACAAGCTACTGACTTTTTTATACTGGTGTGCATCTTTTTCTAACAGTTTTTTTTTTCACGTTCTTTTTCTGCTCCACCTTTCTGTTTTCTTTTACCTTCACCCTTCTTATCCATGGCAATCACTAAAAAAAAAAGGAATATATTTGCTATATTTGATTCAGCTACAAAACAAATGAATTACATCTGAACCATGGGCAAAATGATCCAGAATCCCAAACTATGGGAGTGGATGGATTAGAAGGGTAATTCTAATCAAATTGCTTATAAAATGTCCGCTGGGTCATGTGAAAATTTGGGAAACATGTCCCAATGAAGCCAAATTATATATTTCAGAAATAAAAAGCTTGCCAGGGGTAAAGCCTGGTATTACAATTTTTATGAACTCAACATGAGACACTTTTTTTAAGCCAATGTACAAAAGCATTATATACATCAGCGGAGCAAGACTTTACTACCCACATTAAGCAATGCAGGGTAAAAAGGATGAAGCAGATAGATTACCCGTACAGAGAATAAAAAAACCAACATAAAAACAAATCCTAGCCCTGCATTTCAGGTATAGAACAATGTAATACCATATGGCAGACATGAACTGAATAACACATGCAAGCCTGCAACGGCAGGTATAGATCAACAGAATAACACGTGCAAGCCTGCAAAGGGCAGCTATAGATCAAAAGAATAACACATGATGCAAGCCTGCAATGGCAGGTATAGATCAACAGAAGGCAGAGGGGGGAGAGAAGTGGCGCAAACAGACAGTGGAGTGACTGCAAAAATATACTGTGGACAGATGGTGGAATGTAATCCAATAGCTGGACACTTGGATGGCTGCAGGCTTGTAGAGGGTGAAGCGACCCTGTATGGTTTCAGGAGAGAGAGAGAGAGAGAGCCAAGCGCCGATCTGAGTGTAGCACAGCAGTAATTTTAATGACACACAATAAAATCGTTACTCACAAGAGGTCCATAAAAACAGGCATTGGTAAAATCCAAGAGGGGAAGGTCTCTGGGGTCACATCCGAGGTGGAACATCCAGTCAGGCGGTGCCGCTGTGATGAGGGAGGACAGCCGATGGCCTCATGTCGGAGGCGGGAGACGTGCAGGTCCTCTGTGGTGGTGGAGCAGCGTGGGACCGCCGGTCGGATGGTTGTGACGTCACTTCCGGAGACAGCAGGGAATCAAACGGCGACGCGTTGCGGAGCTCCGCTCCTTCTTCAGGCCGTGCAGGGGCCATTTTGGATGTGGTATTTATGCCCATAGTCCGGGACAAGAACTATAGTGGCTCAGGAAGGACAAAATTGGGGAAGGGCGAACCAGCAATGGGATTGTTATCTACATAGAGAGTGGTGGAGGCTAGAGAAGGGAGGAGGGAACTGTGTGGGGAGGGGGAAGGGGGGGGGGGAAACGGGGGGGGGGAAAGGGCAAGAGGGGGTGGAGGAATGGCGGGGGGGGGGAAGAAAGGGAAAAAGAAGAAAGGAAAAGGGGGAGGGAAGAATGTGCTGACTTGACTGGATGTTTTGGTATTGGGGCCAATAACAGTGTAACACTACAGGATGAGTGTACATGGTATGGAGAGTAGTGTGCATGAAGGGACTAGATTATATTTTAGGACAGGAACGGTCCGTGCGGTGAGAGCGCACATGTGTGGATGTATACAGTAAGGACAATTGATATGAAAAAGAAGAAGTAATAAATAAATAAATAAATAATTAAATAAATAAATATATATGTGAAGGGTGTAGTCAGGGAATGTTTGGACTGGTGCAACATGATTGGATTGATTGTGTGACATGTATGAACCTACGCATGAGGGCAAGAATGGGGGGGGGGGAAAGGGGGAGGGGGGAAAAAATGTGTGCGTGCGTGAATGCGTATTACTGCACGCATGTTCGCAAGCATGTGTATATGCGGGATAGCACATATACACAAACATACAACAGCACACCCACACACGCACACCTATGGGAAGTTGGTGTGCCAATGTGTGGGCGGGTGTCGTGCGGGGCATATATGGAGTTAGGTCATACTATGAATCGAATGATGGTAGAGAAACTATGTGGGCAAGATTAACTAATATATGGGTACTTACTTTGGTGTTGGCTTGATATGAAGAAGCATATGACGGGAGGGTTCAAAAAGGTCTCTGGAAGACGGAAGGAAGAACCTGGGCAGAAAATGATCATGTTAGAATACCACAAGAAATATTACTTAGGGAGATGGGCTACAGCAGCACATTAATTTCAATTTCTTCGTTCAGGCCCCCAGGCGAGAGCGTTTCAAGGGAGTAAATCCAGAAGGTTTCCCTCTGGCACAACCGCTTGAAACGCTCTGTCCTGGGCAAGGTATTAGGAATTGACTCAATTACCCACACCTTGAGTCCGGAGGGAGATTGGTTATGGAACTCTGCAAAGTGCCTGGGGACACTGTGTTTGTCCTTCCCTTTTTCGACCAGCCGACGATGCTCACCAAATCATTTCCTAAGGGGTCTTATGGTGCGGCCTACGTAGAATAGTCCACATGGGCAGGTTAGACAGTATATGACATAGTCTGTGGAACAGTTGTAGAATTGTTTGATTTGGTGTTTTTTGCCTTTCACAGTGAACTCTTTCTGTCCGTGTTGAACATGGGCGCAAGTGAGGCACAAGGGTTTGCGATACTGGAACATCCCTATGAGGGGGATGAGGCAGATGGTGGTGGTGGGGTGGGGGGTGGTTGATTTGAGTTTGCTCGAGGCAATGAGATTTTTGATGTTTGAGGATTTTCTGTATGAGACTTTGGGAACAGAAGGGATGGTGGATTTTAAATGGGGGTCCTCTGATAAGATGGACCAGTGTTTTCGTAAGATCTTTTCCATTTGTCTGTGTTTAGTATGGAACTGTGTGGTGAATCGTAGGGGTTGGGGCAATGAGTTCTTTGAGTGGGTCCCCATATATTAGTTAATCTTGCCCACATAGTTTCTCTACCATCATTCGATTCATAGTATGACCTAACTCCATATATGCCCCGCACGACACCCGCCCACTCATTGGCACACCAACTTCCCATAGGTGTGCGTGTGTGGGTGTGCTGTTGTATGTTTGTGTATATGTGCTATCCCGCATATACACATGCTTGCGAACATGCGTGCAGTAATACGCATTCACGCACGCACACATTTTTTCCCCCCTCCCCCTTCCCCCCCCCCCCATTCTTGCCCTCATGCGTAGGTTCATACATGTCACACAATCAATCCAATCATGTTGCACCAGTCCAAACATTCCCTGACTACACCCTTCACATATATATTTATTTATTTAATTATTTATTTATTTATTTTATTTATTTATTACTTCTTCTTTTTCATATCAATTGTCCTTACTGTATACATCCACACATGTGCGCTCTCACCGCACGGACCGTTCCTGTCCTAAAATATAATCTAGTCCCTTCATGCACACTACTCTCCATACCATGTACACTCATCCTGTAGTGTTACACTGTTATTGGCCCCAATACCAAAACATCCAGTCAAGTCAGCACATTCTTCCCTCCCCCTTTTCCTTTCTTCTTTTTCCCTTTCTTTTCCCCCCCCCCGCCATTCCTCCACCCCCTCTTGCCCTCCCCCCCCCCGTTTTTCCCTTCCCCCCCCCCCCTTCCCACACAGTTCCCTCCTCCCTTCTCTAGCCTCCACCACTCTCTATGTAGATAACAATCCCATTGCTGGTTCGCCCTTCCCCAATTTTGTCCTTCCTGAGCCACTATAGTTCTTGTCCCGGACTATGGGCATAAATACCACATCCAAAATGGCCCCTGCACGGCCTGAAGAAGGAGCGGAGCTCCGCAACGCGTCGCCGTTTGATTCCCTGCTGTCTCCGGAAGTGACGTCACAACCATCCGACCGGCGGTCCCACGCTGCTCCACCACCACAGAGGACCTGCACGTCTCCCGCCTCCGACATGAGGCCATCGGCTGTCCTCCCTCATCACAGCGGCACCGCCTGACTGGATGTTCCACCTCGGATGTGACCCCAGAGACCTTCCCCTCTTGGATTTTACCAATGCCTGTTTTTATGGACCTCTTGTGAGTAACGATTTTATTGTGTGTCATTAAAATTACTGCTGTGCTACACTCAGATCGGCGCTTGGCTCTCTCTCTCTCTCTCTCCATAGATCAACAGAATAACACGTGCAAGCCTGCAACGGCAGGTATAGATCAACAGAATAACACGTGCAAGCCTGCAACGGCAGGTATAGATCAACAGAATAACACGCGCAAGCCTGCAACGGCAGGTATAGATCAACAGAATAACACGTGTAAGCCTGCAACAGCAGGTATAGATCAACAGAATAACACGCGCAAGCCTGCAACGGCAGGTATAGATCAACAGAATAACACGCGCAAGCCTGCAACGGCAGGTATAGATCAACAGAATAACACGTGCAAGCCTGCAACGGCAGGTATAGATCAACAGAATAACACGTGCAAGCCTGCAACAGCAGGTATAGATCAACAGAATAACATGTGCAAGCCTGCAACGGCAGGTATAGATCAACAGAATAACACGTGCAAGCCTGCAACGGCAGGTATAGATCAACAGAATAACACGTGCAAGCCTGCAACGGCAGGTATAGATCAACAGAATAACACGTGCAAGCCTGCAACAGCAGGTATACATCAACAGAATAACACGTGCAAGCCTGCAACAGCAGGTATAGATCAACAGGAGTTTTTTTTTCGCGATATTTCTCTGAATGATGTCTCACCCTATGCTCTGCCTTCTGTGCAGGTATAAAATCTCAGCCTCAGCAATATTCCAGAGTCCAGGTTGTTTCTGTATCACCTCACTGGTACAACAATTTAAAGAAATAAATCACAATGCAGTACTTTACAAATGTGTGAAGTAAAAAAAAAAAGTTTTCAAATGGATACTTCAGGCACCAACACAACTTCATCTAGATAAAGTTCTGTGGATATCATGAAAAATGATACATTTGTATTACGGGAGGGGGGGGGTCAGCATTGTATTAGGGGCCCTAATACAATGCTGATCCCCCCCCCCCCCAATACAATGTGGACCCTCCCCCCTAATACAATGCTGTCCCCCCGACCCCCTCCCTCTAATAAAATTCTGACCCTTCCTCCCCCTAATACAATGCTGTTGCCCCGACCCCCCCTCCCCCTTATACAATGCCCCCCTTATACAATGCTGATTCCCCTCCCCCTAATACAATGCTGTTCCTCTCCTCCTAATACAATGTAGGCATGCAATGGTGTCAGATTTACATGCTGCGATTAATTAAAGTTTTGCCATGGTATACGGTATTATTAGTATTCAATCATATGAAAAATAAAGCCATCAGTGTCTGGCCTACCAGGTGATGACTGGTTCTGACGCTCAGCTCTGATTCGATGGCCTGGTCATTAAAGAGGCAAATCCTTGCGGTCCAGAAGTGGTTAAACCTGAAGGAGGACCGGTGTTTTTATTTATAAATTACTTTACTATTGCTTTAGGCCTGGTTCCCATGTATGCAGGTTGGCGGCCCACATTTGCACAGGCATAGCAGCTGATTATACAGGTTGATTTGCACAACATATACTGGATAACAATAAATTTGACTATAAAATAATTCATACAATATACTAAAATACGCTGTGTAAATGATGCAATGTGCAAAAAATGCAGTAATAAATACAATTTAAAAAAGGGACTATTGTGCTAATATGCATTAATTAACATATATGTGCAATAAAAGTGCAATGTCGGCCGGGTTCTATTGAACCGACTGATGCCATCCGATATTCGGCCCACACTAGGCTTTACTTTATGTACCATGAACTGTAGATATATTAATTATTATCAGGGGTTCCCTCCCTGAGACCTGAAACTTATTTCAAGGGTTCCTCTGTGTTAACATGGTTGAGAAAGGCTGTTGTGGAGTAGATTTCATTTTTACTCTGGTTTTCATTCTGAGTAGATGGCTGACCACTTACTAAATCTTTTTTTGTTTCAAGTATCATTACATTCTGCAAGGCCTTATTTATAGCCCCTGAAATGCAATTGGTATGGTCCATAGTTCCAGCACCAAAATTTCTCTGCTGCTACTAATAGAAGGGGTGGTTATACAGCTGAGACTTATGACGAATACTGCAGTCCCCCCCAGAAGCACTGTGAAAAACCTGCTAAATCTTAACGAGATGTGCTTTGTAAAGCTCAGAGTATTAATGTAAATTAAGGGAACTTTCTAATACAGTTACATTCCCAGACGGCATTAGCTGATAACTCACTGATTTTACCTTTTGCCTAGAGTTGCCTTCTAAACACAGGATGTCTGCCCTTGTCCAAATGACCCACTGCATAAAAAAGGAAAAGACTTTCAGTTAAATCACTTCATAAATAACCAGAGAGGCAAAACCCACTGTAAAAATGTAAGACCATGAAGCGCTGGCTAAAAGCAGCCACAGTATTTTAAGCTGCTGACTTTTTTTGAGAGTGGGGGAAGGGGGCCTGGGACTCCCTTTTTAAGTTTTGATGATTCTATAGTCAGTGGTGGGATTCAAAAATTTTAGTAACCAGTTCCGACTTTCCCAGCAGAATAACCAGTGTGCCCCCTTTTAATGCAGAATGACCAGTGTGCCCCCTTTCAATGCACAGTGACCAGCATGCTCCCCTTTCAATGCAGAGAGACCAGCATGCCCCCTTTCAATGCACAGGGACCAGCGTGCCCCCCTTTCAATGCACAGTGACCAGCGTGCCCCACTTTCAATGCACATTGACCAGCACTGCGTGCCCCCCTTTCAAGGCACAGTGACCAGCGTGCCCCCCTTTCAAGGCACAGTGACCAGCGTGCCCCCCTTTCAAGGCACAGTGACCAGCGTGCCCCCCTTTCAATGCACAGTGACCAGCGTGCCCCCCTTTCAATGCACAGTGACCAGCATGCCCCACTTTCAATGCACAGTGACCAGCGCTGTGTGCCCCCCTTTCAATGCAGAGAGACCAGCGTGCCACCCTTTCAATGCACAGTGACCAGCGTGCCACCCTTTCAATGCACAGTGACCAGCGTGCCACCCTTTCAATGCACAGTGACCAGCGTGCCACCCTTTCAATGCACAGCGACCACAGCATTGCCCCCATTCATTGCAGAGTGCCCACAGCATTGCCCCCAATCATTGCAGAGTGCCACAGCATTGCCCCCAATCATTGCAGAGTGCCACAGGCTTGCCCCCAATGATCATTGCAGAGTGCCACAGCATTGCCCCCAATGATCATTGCAGAGCGCCACAGCATTGCCCCCATTCATTGCAGAGCGCCACAGCATTGCCCCCATTCGTTGCAGCATTGCCCCCATTCATTGCAGAGCGCCACAGCATTGCACCCATTCATTGCAGAGCACCACAGCCTTGCCCCCATTCATTGCAGAGCGCCACAGCATTGCCCCCATTCATTGCAGAGCGCCACAGCATTGCCCCCATTCATTGCAGAGCGCACAGCATTGCCCCCATTCATTGCAGAGCGCACAGCATTGTCCCCATTCATTGCAGAGCGCCACAGCATTGCCCCCATTCATTGCAGAGTGCACAGCATTGCCCCCATTCATTGCAGAGCGCACTACATTGCCCCCATTCATTGCAGAGCACACAGCATTGCCCCCATTCATTGCAGAGCGCACAGCATTGTCCCCATTCATTGCAGAGCGCCACAGCATTACCCCCATTCATTGCAGAGCGCACAGCTTTGCCCCCATTCATTGCAGAGCGCACAGCATTGCCCCCATTCATTGCAGAGC
This sequence comes from Pelophylax lessonae, assembly GCF_965119305.1. Classification (NCBI taxonomy): domain Eukaryota; kingdom Metazoa; phylum Chordata; class Amphibia; order Anura; family Ranidae; genus Pelophylax; species Pelophylax lessonae. Next base: position 479,280,135 of record NC_138770.1, on the reverse strand, counting down.
GCCACAGCATTGCCCCCATTCATTGCAGAGCGCACGGCATTGACCCCATTCATTGCAGAGCGCACAGCATTGCCCCCATTCATTGCAGAGCGCACAGCATTGTCCCCATTCATTGCAGAGCGCACAGCATTGCCCCCATTCATTGCAAAGCGCACAGCATTGCCCCCATTCATTGCAGAGCGCCACAGCATTGCCCCCATTCATTGCAGAGCGCACAGCATTGCCCCCATTCATTGGCAGCATGATGATATACTACTTACCAGGCACAACGACTGGATGGGACACACCACACAGCACACACACTCGACAGTCTGCCAGCATGAAAACCGCCAAACTGGACTGGAGCTGACCTCTGACCTGCGATCACATGCTGGCGTGCGTGCAGTGTGGGAGACTGGGAGGGGGAAGGGATCGTTGTGCCAGACTCCAGTTGAAAAGATTCACCAGCCAGAGCCAGCACCGCCGTCCACCGCGCAGGCGCAGCCGGCCAGCCGCCCCGCCGTGACGTCATGCCACTCACAGGCACAGCGGGAGCGCAGAGGGGGCCGGGGCAGTGCACGCAGCCTGGTTGCACAGCGTCAGCGGCCGCCGGCCAATCGGCGGACAGCACGAGCGGCCAATCAGCGGCGAGCGGCCCCAATCAATGGAATCCTTAAAGCGGCACTGCGGGCGGCCGGCAATACTTAAAGCGGCGCTCTGCAGGCGGCCCTATCAAAGCGGCCCCAGGGCCGGCGGCCCACCGGGAAATATCCCGGTATCCCGATACGCCAGTCCGGCCCTGGTGTAGACAATAACTATCCTCACGGAATACTGATTTTCAGTTGTGCGGCGCAATCCGCCACCTAAAATGGAAACTCCGTGCAAAAAACGGGATGTCTATGCTTCAACTCAAACTTCAGCGTCTAAAACAACCACCAGTTTCACTAATAAACGAGTTCCTGCCAAAAAACTATTTTAGCAAATGCACAAATCGATTGATATACTAAAACACAGAATCTGCCGCCAAAACCAACACCGACTGATAATCTATTGCTATCCTTTTGAACAAAACTGATATTACAACAGAGATGCTGAAAAGGAAAAGTTAACACATATATCACAACCCCATATAAAACCCCTTAAGGTTGTATAAACTGGGAACCTTGTAGAGGACTTCAGTATAGGTTTCTCCCCCAATTAATAGACCTATCCACAAATATTAATACAGAATACCCCTTTGTTATACAAAAGAGCAAAGCTGCAAAATACAAGGTCCTTTTGCTAAGCTGTGTTTCTAACTTCCACAGGGGACAAAGAAAGTAAGCTTTGGTCTAAAGCAACAAATATTCAAAAACTGAAATAAAGTGTGTCTTAACCACAAACGGCCAGCCTTTGTTTCACTAGACTCGACTCACTCCCTTCTCTTTCTCCGCTATGATGTTAAAAACCTTTGGTTTTTACCTTTCTTATTGTGGATAAAAGTCTGGTATAAATGCATTCTATACCATTCTGTTTGTCCACCTGGGCAGTTTTTCTCCAATCCTTTGTCAAACCAATCCAATCCAATCCAAACCAAACCAATCCTTTGTCAACCAAGAAAATAGCTAGAACTGGTTTTTAACATTCGGCTTCCATTGATTTCAGTAGGGTTCATATTCGGTAATCAAACTTTAATAAAGTTTACTGAACCCAGGTACGTTCAGCTCGTCACTAGAGGAGTGGAGAGGAAAACTATAGAGTGTCACTTAAGCAACAGCTCTAAGTAGTGCTTATATAACATCTAAGTTGGCATCACTCAGTCATTTATAGGTAAAATAACACAATCTTATAAATTTAAAAGAAAATTAGTAATCTGGCAACAGAGTGGCTTTAAGTTATTTGCTTCAAATAATTTCAATAATAATATTCATTAATAACGAAAATATCATATAAAATGTTTCCACATTTCCCCCACAAGGTGTAAATTGTACTGCTGTGGACGTGATCATGTACAATGGCTGACTGCTCTGATGATACTGGATGTGAGTGTAGCCAGCCATTACATAAGGTTCATATACGGGATTTACCCCAGGGTTATCAGCGTCCAGTTTCAGATATTTGTCAGTTTTCAGCATACTGCATGCACTCAGCCAGCTCTCCTCTCAACTCCTACTCCACCCACAAGCCTCTGCCTTATGTGCTGCTTCCTGGGGTATGCTTAGGGACCGGAGTCCCCATAGTCAGGAGTGGAGGTCCTTTTCTCACCCGAATGTCACTCTGGACCTCCAAAATTCCGGGTCCCATATATACCACTACTAATGTTGAGAGGACTGCGAGTCAGTCCTCTCTTTTACTTGACTGTCCTGATATTCCTCACCCATCATGGGTGAGACCCCTGAATACATAAAATATTTCCCTTAAAAAGGGTCATAACCCAAATATTGGTGGTGACATGTAGCAACCTTCCTGTAATATATATATATATATATATATATATTGTAAGCTGGGGAACAGGTAGCAGGTGCAAAGCTCCCTGGGATACTGGGATAAGCAGTCTTTCAGGCACAGATACCAAATCCAGTGAGGTAGTGACAAACAGTGCGGTGTTTATTGGTGCTATATACAAGTCTATATACAGGTGCTGTACAGTGCTTTAAGGAAAAACAACCAGAAGAAATAATAGCAAAACAAATGCCTAGCCGTGTCTGGCACTTACTATATACAAAGCAGGCCCTCACTAACAAGCTGAGCAAGCCTATCGCTTGTCAGCTTCCACATACACAATCTGACAGTGTTACCAGCCTTCTGCTCTCCTAGACAAACGTTGTCTAATTTCCCAGGCTGAGAGAGAGCACTGCTGTCTGTTTTGGGTGAGTTTAAATTGGCCTGGGGAAGAGGACCAAGATCCGAACTGGATCATGGATCAGAGATCCCTAAAGGTATACGAGAGATGCCTGGGTGATGTATAAACCCCGAACAGGACTTTTCCTGTCTCTCTCTGGGACGCTCTGCTACAATATATATATATATATATATATATATATATATATATATATACTCACACACACACATATACAATAAAACCTTTGACTGAGAGTAACTTGGTTTGAGAGTGTTCTGCAAGACAAGCACATTTTTTTTTTAAATAAATTTTGACTTGATAAACAAAGCGATTACTTGATATACAAATAGTGTCATGTCTAGAGTTGAGCGGACACCTGGATGTCCGTGTTGGGCGGGTTCGGCCGAACTTTAAAAAAAAGTCCGGGTCCGTGTCCCGGACTTTTTCCTAACTTTACCCGGACACCGAACCCCATTGAAGTCAATGGGGACCCGAACTTTGAGGCACTAAAATGGCTATAAAAAAACAATGGAAAGGGCTAGAGTGCTGCAAATGGCAGCAAAATGTAGTTAAGAGCATGGCAAGTGCTCTGCAAACAAATGTGGATAGGGAAATAACTTAAAATAACAAAAAAACAGAAAAATAAAACAATTTTCTTCATCTGTGAAGGACGAGGCCCATATGTAGTAGGAAGGAAGTTGGGGTGGCGGTGGAGGTGGCGGTGTAGGTGGAAGCGGCGGTGGAGGGGGACGAGGTAGCCAACACTGCTTTTTTTCAGTCATTTTAAATTAGGGTACACCCCAAAAGAGTGAGAAAGATCAAAAATATAACAATGGCTGGGTAAGGTCGGTATCCATCTCTATTCTGCACAAGGTACGGAAAAGTCCTGTGGGATCCATGCCTGTTTCATTTTAATGAACGTGAGATTGTCCACATTGTCTCTGGACAGGCGACTGCGCTTGTCTGTGATAACGCCCCCAGCCGTGCTAAACACATGTTCAGATAATACACTGGCTGCAGGGCACTTTAGCACCTCCAAGGCGTAAAGGGCAAGCACAGGCCATGAGCCCAATTTGGAGACCCAGAAGTTGAAGGGGGCAGACCCATCATTCACTACATGTAGGCGTGTGCACACATACTGCTCCACCATGTTGGTGAAATGTTGCCTCCTGCTAAGACGTTCCATATGAGCTGCTGTTTGTTGCGGCGTGCTGACAAAGCTTTTCCACATTTCGGCCATGCTAACCCTGCCTTCTGGGGTGCTGGCGGTGCCCTGGTTGCGTTGGCGACCTCTTCCTCCTCCTCCTCCTCCTCTGCCTTGGCCTTGTGCTTCCACTGTGGCCCCACTGTCAGGTGGGAATGCCAGCAGCATCGCGTCTACCAGCATGCGCTTGTACTCGCGCATCTTGCGATCACGCTCCAGTGAGTGAATTAAGGACGGTACGTTGTCCTTGTAACGGGGATCCAGCAGCGTGGCCACCCAGTAATCAGCACAAGTTAGAATGTGGGCAACTCGACGGTCGTTGTGGAGACACTGCAGCATGTAATCGCTCATGTGTGCCAGGCTGCCCAGAGGCAACGAAAGGCTGTCCTCTGTGGGAGGTGTATCGTCTGTGTCTTCTGTATCCCCCCCCCAGCCATGCACCAGTGATGGCCATGAGCTGGCCTGGGTGCCACACTGCTGTGAACATGGTTCCATCTCCTCCTCCATCTCCTCCTCCATCTCCTCCTCCTCCTCATCCTCCAGAACTGTGCCCCTGCTGGACAATTGTGTCCCTGGCGTTTGTGGGTGCAGGAACCCACCCTCAGAGCCACTTGTGAATGACTGCCCTAAAAGCCATGGAAATGATCCCTCTTCCTCCTCCTCCTCCTGTGCCACATCCTCCTCCATCATCGCCCGATGCGTTTTTTCAAGGAAGCATAGAAGTGGGATAGTTAAGCTGACAACGGCATCATCGGCACTGGCCATGTTGGTGGAGTACTCAAAACAGCGCAACAAAGCACACAAGTCTCGCGTGGAGGCCCAGTTATTGGTGGTGAAGTGGTGCTGTTCCGCAGAGCGACTCACACACGCTGAAACTCCTCTATGGCCTGCTGCTGCTCGCACAGTCTTTCCAGCATGTGCAAGGTGGAGTTCCACCTTCTGGGCACATCACATATGAGGCGGTGAGCAGGAAGGCCAAAGTTACGCTGCAGCGCTGACAGGCGAGCAGCAGCAGGGTGAGAACGCCGAAAGTGCGCACAGACGGCCTGCACTTTCTGCAGCAGCTCTGACATACCGGGGTAATTTTGAAGGAACCTCTGCACCACCAAATTCAGCACATGCGCTAGGCAAGAGATGTGCGTCAAACCGGCTAGGCCCAGAGCTGCTATGAGATTTCGCCCGTTATCGCACACCACCATGCCGGGCTTGAGGCTCGCTGGCACCAACAACTCATCGGTCTGCTGTTCCATGCTCCTCCACAACTCATGCGCGGTGTGGGATTTTTCCCCCAAACATGCAAGTTTTAAAACTGCCTGCTGTCGTTTACCCCTGGCTTTGCTGAATTTGGTGGTGAAGGTGTTACGCTGACCGGATGAGGAGGCGGTAGAGGATGAGGAAGGAACAGGATTTAAACTGAAGCGCCCTGCAATCCTCGGTGGTGGAAGGAGATGTGTCAAACAAATTGAAAGGGTGTATCTCAGACGCACACATACAGACTATGCTGCAATTTAATTTTTGTCACCTGCATGGGTGTATATTGAATAGCGGAATAGAACAAAAGTATATAAAAGGGTATATCTCACACGCACAGACTAGGCCGCAATTGAATTATTTTCACCCGCATGGGTGTATATTGAATAGAGGAATAGTTCATCCAGGAGGAAACTGCTTTGCAGGTTTTCTGGGAGTGCCCCTTTGCACAGAGCCTGTTTAGGGCCTTGGAACCTGAACTTAAGGACTTTGTACCACAGACTGCCATCACACACTTTGGTGTGCTAAATGGATTATTTGGTGGAACTTTTTCCCAAGAGGACATTGACAACGCCTGGCTGGTTCTGTGTTCCTTTAAGGACGCTTTATGGTGCTCCGAAAAGTGCCTTATCTACCAGCGAGAGAGGATGCCCATTGAGGACTGTCGCAGACTGGTCCATAGTCTGCTCAGAGACTATAACCTAATGGATCTCATGGAGGAAGAGGAGGTCTAGCGATTTCCCCTTCCCCAACTCTCCCTTGTGTGTTTTTGTCCTTTCATTAAAGCTTCACGCTTGCACTTCTCCGCCTCCCTTTCCCCCACTCTTTATTGTTTGTGTGTTTCACGTTTGTCTTTTTGTAATGTGGCGGTACACTTTATTTGCACACATAATCTAATTAGTAGGGTGTAGGTCCTTGGGACTGTCCCTGAATGTCCTGGGGGGGGGGGGGTATGGATATGGCCTTTTGGCTTGGTTCACCCACCTAGTACTTTGCCAGTGTAAGTACACCAGTCCCTTTCAGCAGCCTTGCGCCCCGGGGGATCAGGGTCAGGGTCCTTCCTCTTTCAGGAGGAGGACCATGTGTACATCCTGTGTACTTTTTTATGCACCCGTGATAGTCTGAGTGTGTTCACACACCACGGGCTTAAAAAAAAAACGGCTGGTGGTCCTGGTTTTTGTGGCGTGCCGACAAACCTTTTCCACATTTCATACATGCTAACCCTGCTCTCTGAGGTGCCGGCGGTGCCCTGGGTGTGTTGGCGACCTACTCCTCCTCTGCCTTTGCCTTGTGCTTTCAATGTGCCCCTGCTGTCATATGGGAATTCCACCAGCATCGCTTCTCGACCTTTTGGCTAAGATCAAGTGTAGTATCAGTTGTTATAGGTTATACAGTGGGGGCGCTCTGATGTCATTCTGCCTGACCAAGATTGGGTGGCGGCTATGGAAACCTGCTGGAGTGATGGGGGCTTGGAAGGCTTGATGTGTGGCCCTCAGGTTCCTTCCTCCTGGGGGGGGTGGGGGGTCTCTCTTCGGGAGAGCACCCCTGACCTAGTATTCGAGGTGGCTTTGGCTACCGTGAAGAACGGGATTCTGCCAGGCCTTCTGGCTAGGCAGATCATGGAAAACCTATGTCCCCATCAGGAGACTTGCCAACCAGTAATCAGCACAAGTTAGAATGTGGGCAACTTGGCGGTCGTTGCGCAGACATTGCAGCATGTAATCGCTCATGTGTGCCAGGCTGCCCAGAGGCAACGAAAGGCTGCCCTCTGTGGAAGGTGTATCGTTTGTGTCCTCTGTATACCCCCAGCCACGCACCATGGTTCCTCCTCCTCCTCATCCTCATCCATCATCCAGCAATTTTTCAAAAAGGTATACAAGTGGGATAGTAACGCTGAGAACGGCGCCATAGGCACTGTCCATGTTGGTGGAGTACTCGAAACAGTGCAACAAGGCACACAGGTCTCGCATGGAAGCCCAGTTATTGATGAAGTGGTGCTGTTCTGCAGAGCGACTCATGCGTGTGTGCTGCAGCTGAACCTCCGCTATGGCCTGCTGCTGCTCGCACAGTCTTGCCAGCATGTGCAGGGTGGAGTTCCACCTTGTGGGCACGTCACATATGACAACTCATTGGTCTGCTGTTCCATGCTCCTCCACAACTCCTGCGCGGTGTGGGATTTTTCACCCAAACAGGCAAGTTTTAAAACTGCCTGCTGTCGTTTACCCCTTGCTGTGCTGAAGTTTGTGGTGAAGGTGTTACGCTGACCGGATGAGGAGGCGTTAGAGGATGAGGAAGAGGAGTAGGAGGAGTTAGGAACAGGAGGCAAACTGAAGCACCCTGCAATCCTCGGCGGTGGAAGGAGATGCGCCAAACAAATTTAAAAGGTGTATCTCACACGTACCGATACAGACTATGCCGCAATTTAATTTTTTTCACCCCAAAAGGGTGTATATTGAATAGCGGAATAGAAAAAAGTATATAAAAAGGTGTATCTCACACGTACCAATACAGACTATGCCGCAATTTAATTTTTTTACCCCAAAAGGGTGTATATTGAATAGCGGAATAGAAAATTTTTTATAAAACGGTGTATCTCACACGTACAAACACAGACTAGGCCCCGATTACAATTTTTTGTACCCTAAATTTAGGGTGAGGATGAGGAAGAGGAGTAGGAGGAGTTCGGAACAGGAGGCAAACTGAAGCACCCTGCAATCCTCGGAGGTGTAAGATGCGCTCAAAAATTTGAAAGGTGAATCTCACACGTACCGATACAGACTATGCCGCAATTTAATTTTTTTTACCCCAAAAGGGTGTAGATTGAATAGCGGAATAGAAAATATGATATAAAAAAGTGTATCTCACACGTACAAACCCAGACTAGGCCCCGATTACAATTTTTTGTACCCTAAAGGCAGGATGAGGATGAGGAGTAGGAGGAGTTACGAACAGGAGGCAAACTGAAGCACCCTGCAATCCTCGGAGGTGTAAGATGCGCTCAAAAATTTGAAAGGTGAATCTCACACGTACCGATACACACTATGCCGCAATTTAATTTTTTTTACCCCAAAAGGGTGTAGATTGAATAGCGGAATAGAAAATATGATATAAAAAAGTGTATCTCACACTTACAAACCCAGACTAGGCCCGATTACAATTTTTTGTACCCTAAAGGCAGGATGAGGATGAGGAGTAGGAGGAGTTCGGAACAGGAGGCAAACTGAAGCACCCTGCAATCCTCGGAGGTGTAAGATGCGCTCAAAAATTTGAAAGGTGAATCTCACACGTACCGATACAGACTATGCCGCAATTTAATTTTTTTTACCCCAAAAGGGTGTAGATTGAATAGCGGAATAGAAAATACGATATAAAAAAGTGTATCTCACACGTACAAACCCAGACTAGGCCCCGATTACAATTTTTTGTACCCTAAAGGCAGGATGAGGATGAGGAGTAGGAGGAGTTACGAACAGGAGGCAAACTGAAGCACCCTGCAATCCTCGGCGGTGTAAGATGCGCCCAAAAATTTGAAAGGTGTATCTCACACGTACCGATACAGACTATGCCGCAATTTAATTTTTTTTACCCCAAAAGGGTGTAGATTGAATAGCGGAATAGAAAATATGATATAAAAAGGTGTATCTCACACGTACAAACCCAGACTAGGCCCCGATTTCAATTTTTTGTACCCTAAAGGCAGGATGAGGAGTAGGAGGAGTTCGGAACAGGAGGCAAACTGAAGCACCCTGCAATCCTCGGCGGTGTAAGATACGCCCAAAATATTGGAAAGGTGTATCTCACACGTACCGATACAGACTATGCCGCAATTTAATTTTTTTTACCCCAAAAGGGTGTAGATTGAATAGCGGAATAGAAAATATGATATAAAAAGGTGTATCTCACACGTACAAACCCAGACTAGGCCCCGATTACAATTTTTTGTACGGTAAAGGCAGAATGAGGATGAGGAGTAGGAGGAGTTCGGAACAGGAGGCAAACTGAATCACCCTGCAATCCTCGGCGGTGGAAGATGAGCCCCAAAAATTTGGAAGGTGTATCTCACACGTAACGATACAGACTATGCCGCAATTTAATTTTTTTTACCCCAAAAGGGTGTATATTGCAGTGGTTCTCAAATCCGGTCCTCGGGACCCGCTAACAGGCCAGATTTTAAGTATTACCTTGGGGGATGCAGACTAGAATACTGCAATCACTGAGAAGCAAATGAGATCACCTGTGATGTAATTTAGTTATCTTGCAAACCTGGCCTGTTGGTGGGTCCCGAGGACCGGATTTGAGAACCACTGGTATATTGAATAGCGGAATAGAAAATATGATATAAAAAGGTGTATCTCACACGTACAAACCCAGACTAGGCCCCGATTACAATTTTTTGTACCCTAAAGGCAGGATGATGAGTAGGAGGAGTTCGGAACAGGAGGCAAACTGAAGCACCCTGCAATCCTCGGCGGTGTAAGATGCGCCCAAAAAATTGGAAAGGTGTATCTCACACGTACCGATACAGACTATGCCACAATTTAATTTTTTTTACCCCAAAAGGGTGTAGATTGAATAGCGGAATAGAAAATATGATATAAAAAAGTGTATCTCACACGTACAAACCCAGACTAGGCCCCGATTACAATTTTTTGTACCCTAAAGGCAGGATGAGGATGAGAAGTAGGAGGAGTTCAGAACAGGAGGCAAACTGAAGCACCCTGCAATCCTCGGTGGTGTAAGATGCGCCCAAAAATTTGAAAGGTGTATCTCACACGTACCAATACAGACTATGCCGCAATTTAATTCTTTTTACCCCAAAAGTGTGTAGATTGAATAGCGGAATAGAAAATATGATATAAAAAGGTGTATCTCACACGTACAAACCCAGACTAGGCCCCAATTACAATTTTTTGTACCCTAAAGGCAGAATGAGGATGAGGAGTAGGAGGAGATTGAATAGTGGAATAGAAAAAAGTATATAAAATTGGTGATTTTTCAATAGCACATGTGAACACAGCAGTGTCTTATGTTTTATGTCACGTTCAGCAGCAGGCTACGAAGGGGAAAAAAAAAAATTCCCCTTTAACTTTGTAATTTTTAAATAGCAGATTAGAACAGCAATCTGTAGTAAACTATAGCTGAACGCTGCACACAACAGACTGATAAAAATATATTTTTTTCTCCCTCCTCCTCCTCCTCAGTGGGCTCAAGTGAGGGCAAAAAGATCGTTCACTGCACCACCCCCCACACAGCAAAATCAATGTAGATCGCTAACGGACGATTGTTCTGTCCTGTGTCTCCTATCTGTCCCTGCCTAATCTCTCCAGCCTGTCCCTAAAATGCTCAAATATCTTTCCCTGCCTACACTCTGACCTGTCCCTGCATTCTTTTCGGGCACAATGTTGTTTTTCCCTGTCTGTCCCTAATCAGCAGCAGCCAGCACCTACTGTATGATGTGTGCTCTCTCCCTACACTACAGCAGACTGACGCACCGCGCTGTGTCTCTCGAGCTTATAAAGACATGGGTCACATGCTTCAGATGGCCAATCACAGCTACTAATACATTAGTAGGCATGGCTGGGATGGCTTAAGGCACACCAGTTAAACGCTTGTTGATTGGCTGTTGAAAGCCCGCCATTAAAAGCGCGCCATTACATACAAAACAGGAAATAAACTTACCGAACACGGATTTTAAACCTGAACATACAGTAAAGTTTTCGGGTCCGTGTCCGGGTAGCAAAAATCCAATTATCCGGTACGGACCCAAATAATACAGTCCGTGTTCGCTCAACACTAGTCATGTCACAACTTAGTATAAAATAACAGAGAGGTGCCTCTAAGTGTAGAAATATGGTTACATTTATTGAAGGTACAACATTTAGCTACTCCCATGGTTGATGATTAAAACAGGCACATCTAAGTATGCAGGCAGCTGGGGTAAAGCTGTCCACATAGACCATCCTCTGCACTGTCATCGATGTCATCCCTTCCACACTACGCTCCAGGAGCGCTTCAAGCCTTGCTTTCAGATCACTCGAGCTCCAGCTTCAAAATGAGAAATAAGGCAGCAGCCAGTGCATGCTCACAAAGGTGTTAATTTAGTAAAGGCAAATAGACTACATTTTGCAAGTGCAATTGCACTCTGCAAGGAAATTAGTTCCAGAGCTTAGTAAATGTTCTGCTGACTTCCATCATCCAATCATGTGCAAGCAAAAATGCTTTCTTTTTTCCTTATATGTGATTGGGTATTTTTTTGCAAAGTGAAACTTCTCATTATTTACTAAGCTCTGGAGAAAATGCCCTCGCAGGGTCCAACTGCACGTACAAAGTACAGTCTATTTGCGTTTAGTAAATCAACCTCAAAGTGTGGCAGTGCAGGAGCCAGAAGAACGGCTGTGCTGGAATTGCCACTCACAGTTGGGACATGGATGGAAGCAGCTGAATCAACCAGGTATTTACAAGAAAGTAACAGATGGATGACAACAAGATTCCACACACAGGTATAGTGCATTAAAGCGATATACACAGAGAATTGTTGGGGGGTTTAATGACACTTTGACTAAGTTTTGAAAAAAATTATCCCAATTAAACCTATAAAAAAATGTATGTTTTTTTTTTCTTTTTTTTTCACAGCTCTATATGGAGTATTGTTTGACAAGAACAAAGAAGCAGGTTTTGCCAATTATCGTCTGTGGGAGTCCTTGGGATTCGTTATAGCTTATGGATATAGCAATTTTTTGTGTGTATCTGCAAAATTGTATATATTGCTTTCTGTACTTTTCCTTGGAATAACACTTTATGCTGTAGTTGAATATTTTGAAAAAAAAAAAAGAATGCTAAGCAGTGAAGCAAATGAAGTATTGGGTAAAAAAATCTGCCTTTACCAGCAGACTAAAATGTAAAATGATGTCACTTGTGTTTGATCACTGTTTGCATGGTCAGTGAATATTCAATAATATTAGTTATGTGTAGACATCTCTGCATTGGTGTTAAAGTAAAATCGTAAACAATAATGAATTAAATTTAAATAGAGTTGGTGTGTGTGATCAATTGCTTAATTCATAAAGTTTTAGTACAGATGGTGCATTTTTAAAGAAAATATTTGTATTACAAGGGTAGACAAGAACCATCTTTTGTACACTTCTGCACTTGTAAATGTACCTCAAGTGTATAGAATTAATCGCTTCTGAGGTGAATTTTGAAACTGAACATGTTCAGGAACGAGCTTTGGTTTTGATCTGAAGCAAATGTTCAGGATTGGATATGGCCAAACACGTGAATGTTTGGCTGACTTTGCCCTGAAAAATTTTGTGACATCTCATAATGCACTGCTTTTGACCCCAGCCAGCAGACTCACAAAATCCAATAATACAAAGAGTAGAAGTTATGAGCTAGAGACTGTTACCATTAGCAGCAGACTGGCTACCCAGTAACTCGTTTTCACAGCTGGGGCTAGGTCATGAACATGGAGCAGTCACGAAAAATTGTAAGGAGTGTTGCAGGGTACCCATTGATACTGGAAGGAAACCTTAAGCCCCACTGACATAAATGGACTTAAAGAGGAGCTCCAGTCTGGAAAAAAAAAGTCAGCAGCTACAAATACTGTAGCTGCTGACTTTTAATAAAATTACACTTACCTGTCCAGGAATCCCACAATGTCGGCACCCGAGCCGATTCGTCAATCAGGTTCGGGGGCAGGCACTCGTATTATAAGTAAGGGAAACTGGCAGTGAAGCCTTTAGGCTTCACAGCCGGTTTCCTACTGTGCATGCGTGAGTCGGGCTGCACTTGCTGAATGGTCCGGCCGTCTTTTGAAACCTGTGTGTGTCAGCTGGGGGAAGGCAAAAGGGACAGAAATGCTCGTAGATCGTCGATTGGGGATCTTACCAGGAAGCGGGAGTGGGTGTAAACAAGTGAAGTTTCCCCTTTTGGGTGGAGCTCTGCTTTAAGCAAATGAAAGACTAGGTAAGCATAACACAAGTAAATAACCCAGACCAGATGGCTTACACCCAAGAGTAAAATAACTCAGTCAGGTTATAGACAGACTAGTATTCCTAATCCTTGTGGACAGCATAATGACAGCAATTGTACCAGCTGATTGGAGAAAATTCAATGTGGTACCAATATTCAAAAGCGGCAGAGACATATTTCTGAAAACTACAGGCCAGTCAGCCTAACAACAATGATAGGTAAATTATTGGAGGGAATGATAAGGGACTCAAATATAAAAAGGAAAGCAAATAAACTGATAGGAATGCTTCCACTCAGCGCTAAATTATAAAATAATGATCAATCATAAAAGATAAGACAGCAGCCACTATAATAAATCATTGAATAGAGGTAGGAGGCCTATGCACTGCTAATAAGGTATAAGAAAGAAAGGAGTCAAGGGAGAGTGGATGTAGGTAGGATGTGAATATTGGGACAAAATCCCAAAAGCAAACCAGCAGCCAATTCTGTATTCTCACAAATACTAACAGAAATAAAGGTCAATAAGTGAACCGGCGCTAGTTAAGAAATAAATCATATAAAACGTTAAAAACGCATCAATGGTGAGTGACAAGAATAAATGAATAAATAAATAAATAAATTAGCTATGCATGATGCTTGTATACCAGACAAGAAAAAAATATATAAATATATTATCCAATAGTGGGAAGAAATGTAATGTGAGCGCTGGTAAATATGATCCAAATATTCAAGAGTATAAAATAAAAGGTGTAAAAATGCATCAAGCAGCAAAAATTTCAAGTGGATAAATGACGCATGTGCTGCAAGTGGAAATAAGAAGATGATCAGAAACAGATGTGATATAATACAATCAAGGTGTGGTGTTCATATCATAATGATGGGTGAAGAGACTATGTAAAAAGATGTTATGAATAAAATAAAGTCCTAATGATCAAATACCAAGTGGGATATAAAAGTGAATAGATAATAATGGATGTGCAAAATGACAATGAATAAATAAATAAAATTCTTAATCAAATATATAGACAATAAAATATAAATAAATAAAGTCTTTGTGCCAACAAAGTGCTTCATACTCTGTGAACCGGTGAAAAATAATCACAATATATAGAGTCCATGTGCAATCAAAAAAAGAATAAATATAGTGATTGATGGTGATTATTTCAAATCAATAAAAGTGACTTTGGTGAAATCCAGGTGGTGTGATCCGGAGTGAGCAGAAATCCAAACAATGAGTGCAATGGCCGCTCACCTCACATTGCACCAATACAGGCGCTTAAGTTGGTATCCACTCCAGGGATGGGGATGATAGGTTCCTTCTTTTCTATTGGGGGCTTTATTGGGGGGAATCTCACGCCTTCTACTGACACAATGGGATACTCCCAGTTGCTCAAAAGAATAGATGCAAATCCATAGTGAAGTATGTAATCATTTCCGTTTATTGAAAAAAATATATCAACTAACAGGAATACGACAGCAGGCAGCCGCTATACTGCGGTAGCACAAACAAAGGGACTTCCGGTTTTCGGCCGTAAAATGGAAGTGACGTCACCCGGTATCCTCCCGACGCGTTGTGTCACAAAAACACGTGACGATCTCCGTAATATATAGCAGGATGGTAACCACGGAAACCATCTGCACAGGATTCATTTAACACTATCGATCCTAGACTAATTCCTACCGCTGGGTGGCTGCACATACAGCTAAAACAATTATATCAAGATGGCAATAAATAATTAATTCAGATAATTATGGTAGTAAATAGATATAGTGAAATATCTGTGAATATATATATAACAACATCTGTAAATATATTGAATATATAAAATCAGAACTAAATAATGCCCCATGTAAAGATGAATAAAATTAAATAAAATAAATTAAAAAAAAATGAAATAAGTCTTCTGTCATTATATAAGAAATATATGCAAATAGATATGTGTGGGGAGATGATGACCATTTAAATATCAAATAATTATGAATATGGGTATGAGAACAATAATGAGAGAGATGAAATAGGTAACAAATATAAAATATGTGAAAAGTCAATTAAAATTGTGAAAAATATAAAATGAATCAGATGCAATTCTCTGATCGAATGCGAATCAATGTTGAAAATCTCGATTAAAAATCGATCTTAAAAATAATAAAATTCCTTAAAATAATCTAAGATCTCTAAAAAATTAATCAGTAATAAAATATTAATGATAGAATATGAAGGGGCCTGAGAAAAAAAGGAGAGTGAAGAGAGAGGGATATTAATAATCTGAAATGAAACAGTTTAAATCAAATTCTATATTTAATCCCTGCGGTGAGAGTGTTTGCATTTCAAAAATCCATCGAGATTCTGCTTGACTCAATACTTTGACTTTATTACTCCCTTTCCAGTGGGGTTTGTACTTTTCTATTCCCCAAAAAAGTAGAAAAGAGGGATCCTTATTGTGTATATCTCCATAATGTTTGGAAACGCTATGCTTGGGGTAGCCTTTTTGAATATTTTGTATGTGCTCCTGTAGGCGCTTCCACAAGGGCCTTTTTGTTCTTCCTACATATTGGATGCGACATGGGCATTCCAATACGTACACTGCTCCTTCTGTTCGGCAGGATATAAATTTGTTTATTTTGTAAACTTTTCCTGTACTTGTTGATTTGAATTCCTCTCTCTTCTTTCTATTTTGTAGTGTTCTTTTGCAGGCATAACATTTTTTGCAGGGATAAAAACCTTTTTCATTAAAAAAACTAGAATATTGGTTTTGGGAGGATCCATTATAGCTTTGCTATAGTTTGGCGAAGAGTTGGTGCTTTTCTGTATATGAATTTTGGTTGCGTTGGTAGAAATTCAGCTAAAGATTTGTCTGTAAGTAAAACTTTCCAATGTCTTTTTATAATGGTTTCAACCTTCCTGTGTTGTATATTGTAATCCAGAACCAGAGGGGGATTATTTTTTAACTCATGTTTTTTATTTTGTTTGTTCTTATTATCTAGTAAGAGGTTTCTCTCTATATTTTTTACCTCATTTATTTGTTTGTTCTTATTATCTAGTAAGAGGTTTCTCTCTATATTTTTTTACCTCATTTATTTTCTGTTTGATAAAGGTGTTGGTATATCCTTTTTCTCTGAATCTCGCCCCCAGTACTTCAGCTTGATGTTCATAATCTTTAAGGTCTGTACAGTTGCGCCTAATGTGCATGAACTAACCTTTCGGTATGTTTATAAAACTTTATTTATTTTTTTGATTGCACATGGACTCTATATATTGTGATTATTTTTCACCGGTTCACAGAGTGTGAAGCACTTTGTTGGCACAAAGACTTTATTTATTTACATTTTATTGTCTACATATTTGATTAAGAATTTTATTTATTTATTCATTGTCATTTTGCACATCCATTATTATCTATTCACTTTTATATCCCACTTGGTATTTGATCATTAGGACTTTATTTTATTCATAACATCTTTTTACATAGTCTCTTCACCCATCATTATGATATGAACACCACACCTTGATTGTATTATATCACATCTGTTTCTGATCATCTTCTTATTTCCACTTGCAGCACATGCGTCATTTATCTACTTGAAATTTTTGTTGCTTGATGCGTTTTTACACCTTTTATTTTATACTCTTGGATATTTGGATCATATTTACCAGCGTTCACATTACATTTCTTCCCACTATTGGATAATATATTTATATATTTTTTTTTCTTGTCTGGTATACAAGCATCATGCATAGCTAATTTATTTATTTATTTATTTATTTATTCTTGTCACTGACCATTGATGCGTTTTTAACGTTTTATATGATTAATTTCTTAACTAACACCGGTTCACTTATTGACCTTTATAATAAATCATTACAATAATAAATCAAAATGCCAAATTCCCCAAAGAGAAAACCAGCATTAGCTGCGCTGATAAATATTATTGCAATATAAAGTCCATGCAAGTAAAAAGTCCATATTATGAACAAGGAAACAGCGGATACAAAGTCACTGATTGGTGAAACAAACACAGATGCAGGTTGCTGAAGCTAGATGTATAGCAGTCACCACACCTAGTGAAATCCTCTCCCCTTAAGAGTTGCACTCACCAAAAAGCAGATTTTCACAAGCTCATAGAACACATAATCCTAATCAGCCGGAATGAGTCTCCTGATGGGACACCTTCCTCACGACTGGCTGAACCTGATACTAGGCAGGCAGAGCTTGAAAAGGATCTCTCCAGATGGATGTGAAACCACCAATCAATCAATCATGAAAGAAAGGGAAGGATCGCTCATTGTGTAACTTGTAAGCTTTATTGATCCCTTATCGAACCCCCCTTCCACCAAATGCACTTACATAGACAATAAAATAATATTCCATGTCAAATCATTGTAGCATAAACGACAGCGGGACTTAGCGATCACCTGCATCTCCAACCGGGTAACCATCCCGCAGTGTATCCCCGATGTAGAGGAGGTAGTCACGCCCTTGCGCGTATCGTCATAGGACTTTGTCAGAGGGCATGGCCACACAGCGCGGTTCATACATATTTATAGGCTGGGCGAGAAGCCCTCCCATACACAAACAACTAATTCTCTACACGTGAATGGAAGACTAGTGATCTTACTCAACTGCTTCCCTAGTGGAGAGACTTAGCATAGCATACAATAGTAAACATAATAATATGCCTACAAAAGGGGAAATGCTGCTACGTTTAATTGAGTTGGCTCTATTCCTGTTCCGATCACTTAAGAGGATATACTCTCCCACCGCAAAGAACAAGAGGGCTGAAATATCGATACTTATTTGGTACCCATATTGATACCTATTCAGTACCAAAAAACCAGAACAATTGTCATTAAAACATATACATAAACATATAGCTAAAAAAGGCTAATGGGTAAAATGATGCATATCTTGTCAAACTGCAGATATAAATCATTCATAAATTTGAGACAAAGAGTGGATATCAAAGAGGTAAATGACATGAATCGTCTAGCATGAGTCTAGTCACGCCTTAATCAAGTCCTTAAACGTCCACACATTGATATCTTGTAAAGACATCACCACAGAGTGTTAGGGTCACCACAGCACTACACCTCCACCGTTGTGATGTAAAGGGGGGATGGCAACTCACCAGAAGCACTGGCCCACCTATTCTCATAGGACAGGCAAACAAGCTTATGTGTAATGGATCCCACTTAGAAGCGACTGCTGCTGCTGTTACTGGACATCAATCACTGCTGGTCTCGTGTGTCCCTTTTCCTCTCGATAATTGCTCAAATAGCACACATAAAGGGGAAAGAAGGAACCGCACTAGCGTGATATTGTTTTAACCACACAAATTTTAATTCCAAACAAACCCCGATAAAATGTTACTCACAAACGAAAAATAGCAATAAATCTTCAATGTCTCATAATGTCATGGTGCTACGGGTGCCGTAGTGGGCAATGTCGATCCTGCTCACCCTCTCCACGCTGGTGTTATGGACCTCCAAAGCCGCCGCTCGTGTCACCGTGCACTTCTGGTCGCCGTAAGGTTCATGCCCTGACGCGTTTCGTCATTTCCGACTTTCTCAAAGGGCGTGAACCTTACGGCACAGCGTCCGAATATATAGGAGTGCAGTGCTGATGATTTTGACACGGATACAAATACCCGCCCTCGTATGCAAATTAGTGCATTCAATAGTCCCGAGGGCAAGGGGCGGAAGTATGTAGGACCTCTCAGTGGGTCTAGTATGGGCGGAAGTAAAGGGGGGGAATGTGGTAGTGATGGACATAGAGCAATATAGGACAATGTGCCTTAACATCCTAAATAACAGAGAATGGTACAAACCAATAACGCAAGACCAAGTCAATACACTTCAAAAAGAATTTACACAATTATTGTTTAGAGCCTACCAAAAAGGAGTGATAAACAAAGACACATATCATGCGATTTTGGTTAAAAATCCAAAAACACCAACGTTCTATGCAACACCTAAGACACATAAAAGCCTCACAGCCCCCCCAGGCAGACCCATAATATCAGGGATAGGGTCTTATACTGAACCCCTCAGCCAATATATCGATATAATCTTGAGAGAACACGTTGTATCACTTCCATCCTATATCCAAGATACACCAGATTTATTGAAGAGACTGGAGGGATTATCTGTCCCACCTAATACCACACTAGTGGCGATAGATATTGAAGCCCTTTACAGTAGTATCCCCCACACAAAGGGCCTACAAACAATAAGAAAATTTTTGTTGGAACGCCCCCTCAAACATGGGGGACTGACCAACTTTGTGCTGGATGGCCTCCATTCTATATTGACGGGAAATGCCTTTGTCTTTGACCGCTCCCACTACCTCCAGGTGCAGGGGGTAGCGATGGGGACCTCCTGTGCCCCGTCCTATGCCAACCTGTACCTGGGGGGGTGGGAGCGGACTCTTTTTTCTGACGACGGCCTTTCCTGTCACTTTCCGCACGTCCTCCTCTGGCTCCGCTACATAGACGATGTGTTTATGTTATGGACGGGGCCAGAGGAGGACCTGCAGAAATTCCTCATTGCCCTCAATACCAATCAATATAACCTCAAATTCACTCATCAAAAAAATCACACATCCATACCCTTTCTAGATATAACTATATCTATTACAAATACTGGGAAAATCGAGACAACCTTGTACCGCAAACCAACCGCAGGTAACACTGTGCTACATGCACAAAGCTTCCACCCAAAACAACTGGTGAGAAGTATACCATACTCTCAATACCTACGACTGCGACGCATATGCTCAAGTGAGGGGCAATTTCGAATGGAGGCCAATAACCTACGTAATAGATTGTTGGAAAGAGGCTATACAACCACAACACTACGTAAGGCCTTCAATAGAGCGTGCCAAAAAACGAGGGAAGAAATTCTGTTCAATAAAAAAACTAGGAATAAGGAGGAAAATGTACGTATTGTCACCTCATATCACAAACAGCATCAAACAGTCCGAAATATCCTGCAACAACACTGGTATCTGCTCAGAAATGATGACATTCTGAGCAAATATCTAAAAGAGTATCCAGAAATAACATACAAAAAGGCAAGATCAATTAGGGACCAAGTAACTAAAAGTCACTTTGAGGATAAAAGGGCTATAGAAGAAGAAAATATATCGGGTACCTGGCGATGTGGTAGATGTGATTTCTGCGATTGGATATACGAAAATCAATCCCTCTATTTACCCAACAACCAATTATATACAATTAAACATTATGTGGATTGCCAAACCATAGGCATAGTATACATTATGTTCTGTGAGTGCGGCGCCTACTATATAGGCAAAACCAAGAGACAGTTTTGGCGCCGCATCAAGGAACATATAGGGTACGGTAAAAATAACCTCCTATCTACGCCTATTGGAAGACATCTTGGCGTCTACCACAAAAATAACACCAGAGTGATCAAATTCGCCGCCCTCGAACGGATTTTAGAAAATCCAAGAGGGGGCGAATTTGATAAAATTATACTCCAACGAGAGGCTAGATGGATTTATAACCTCAAGGCCACCACAAGTCCAGGCTTGAATGAGGCTCTTAGCTTCAAACCATTCCTCTGAATTGGTATATATATATATAAAAAAAATCTTAATTGCTGCTGTGATATCTGGTGACAATGACAAACTTCAACTTCCCAAATGATCCAACAAAATCTGCACCCAAAAAGATGCCACCATACCATCATAAGGCATATACATACTTGCCTCCTGTCTTCCTCAGATGATGATCCGCAGTTACGTAGTAAAATTGCAATAATGGATACAAGATCTAACACTTCAGTAATTTTTCTAATAATTCTTTAAATTGAATACTCCTCTCATTTGGGTCATCTTAACCCACCCCCCTGCACACAATATAGGCATAATAACCCAACCAGGATGTAATAGATGTCCGCCAAAACGCTCATAAGATGAGTGGTCCTATTCATCACCATCTTAACCACTATAAATATATATATAAAAAAATACAAATAGTGGTACAACAAATAAACTGTCATAAAAACTCCTCTACAAAATAATTTATGATAAAAAAATGAAAGAATATTTCTTGATGACAGAAACAAAAATGAAAATGGTGTAATTGTTTAAATAGAATTGTTTATATACTGTATTGCATAACAAGATGTGTCGCTATTTGGCCGTGATGGCTTTGATCACGGGTATATTCATCTGCTTAGCGGTGTAGGGTACCTCCTCTGGGTACAGTTCAGCACCATGTCGGGGGTGGGGGGGGCCTCTTGGAGGCGACAGGGCGGCGATGACCCACCCCTTCCGGGTCGTTGGTGAGCACCCTGCGCCTCCATTGGCTCCCTCTTACCTCCGACATGAGACACGTTCCATTGAACGTCATATCCGGCGACGACCGATGACGCACATCCGATGCGCCGCGGCCGACGTTGAACACCTGCGCTGATTAGCAGCCGGTGTGCTGACCCTATTTAGACCACAGACCACCAGGGAGCAAGATGAGGCGGCTGGAATATGAATGTGGACGTAATAGCATGTGAGTACACAGACCCTTTGTGAGAAATAGAGCCAGAATATACTGCATTCCTGAATAAGATTTGTACTACTTACTAGCATAGCTAATACCAACAGAACATATGTTTACTTTCCATCTTTAGCACAAATCGGTCTGTTTTACTACTACCATTTGGATGAGAGTCTATCCAATTCCCTAGAATAACAAGATATCAGAGACTATCTATAACAGTGACATCTTTTTGTCTGATGTATAAGAATACAAGTCATTTGTAAGTATATATAGATAGAGAAAACCTCTTCCCCCCTTCCCCCCCCCTCCCCCTGAAGTAGAGTGGGTGGGGCCTCTTGGGAGATCATGTTATCTGATAAAATTGAATTTCTTGGACTTGCACTGACACCCTGTCCTCTGCCTCTTTGAGGTATACAGAGATAAAATACCAGTAAACATATACCCATATTATATCGTATATCTGTGATTATATATATGCACACCAACCATCTGCCTCTGTTCCCCCCCTTCCCCATCTCACTCTCCTCTCCTTCCCACCCCTTTTTCCATTTTTATCCCTTATTCCTCTCTTTTCTTTTACCTTATCCTTCTTCATCTAACCCCTACCCCGCCCCGTTTTCCCCTCCCTTCCCCCCTCTCCTCCCCCCCCCCTCTTTTTTTTCATTCCTCACTCCCTTCCCCTCTACCTCCCCCCACTCCCCTCTCGTACTTTATTTCTTACTTTGGTGTGACATATCTATATCACAGAACGGCGCATAAATATGCTCACGTACATGCCCTGAGAAAGGGAGGTACATATTATAATATAATTGAGGAATCCTAGTACAATATAAATACCAACATACTGTTATTACAATAGAAATACCAACATACTGTTTTACATTCAGGTGTAAGACGCTCAGGCGATCCACATATCATTCTCCATCCAGCCGTCCTACCTGTTCCCATATCCATCAAATATAGTTCAAGGTAATTATCATAGTGTGATAGAATATTCTACAACAGATGTCAAAATTCTATTATTTCCTCTAAAAATACTCTAAATATAAATTTTAAAAAAACAACAAGGAAAACAATATAAATGTTACTTGATAATTTACCAATTCAGGTGGTCGTGGTCTGAGGTGCTCAGCCATTGAGCTCAGCCCCCGGTCGTACGGTATCCTGCACTGCATCTTGAGGAGGTGGGTTTACCAGTTCTTCTATTGTCCTCGTAGCCACATGGCGACATATATGCATATGTAATAAACATCTATGTATGTTAATACGATTGTAAATGTATGCATTTTTGTATATATATATATATATGTATAAATGAATAATGTATGATATGCTTCTGTTTCATTAAGAGGTCATTTCATCATCTGAGGTCCTGATGAAGCGCAAATGCGAAACGCGTTGACTATATCAGATTGGTATAACAACCACAATCCTCACCTATTGCCAAGAATGCTTGCATATCAACTTTGAATGTATAAGAAACTATATATATGTCAACATTTGCATAGTGCTCTTTGTTTTCTTTTAAAACTTTCTTAATTATTAAAGTAAATTTTTTTAAATCAATAAGTGTGTTCACTCAGTATGTGCCCATAAAGTCCGCCAACAGATGCTTGGACAACGTTTTGTTGTACCATTCATTTTCTCTTTTCTTTGTACTTTTTCATAATATTTTTTTACCCTTGCTGCCATGGAGGTTATAAAATTCCTCAAATCTAGGAAACTAGATTTTAAAGAGATTTTTAAACAAAATGTGGTACCCCCGGTAGACGAGGATCTTTCCATTTTGTTAAAATCATTGTCCTTAACTTTAGAGAAACAAGTACGAGCCTGGTGGGACATTTCTACAACAGAATTGTACCTATCAGAAGGACTTGTAAGTAGAGGTTTGAGATGGGATTTAGCCCCCCAGGACGGCCTGGAGGACGGTGAATCTATGAAAGAATGGTTGGATTTCTTCCACCAGGCTGGCATGGATCTCCAATCCCTACTTTTAAAACGCAAAAAACGGAAAATGGAATTGATTAACAACAAAATAAAGGATTTAAAAGAAAAAATAGATAATGTGGTGGGAACAAGAGATTTGAAAGATTTTAATGAAACAACACAAAAGAAATTAGATAAAATAGATAAGGATATTCAGAAAAAGAAGGTTAAGAAATACAATAGAGATAAGAGAGACTTTGAGAATAAAATCATTTATAAATGGCAGGTGGAAACCACCAATATTGAGATACAGGAAACTCAAATTGAAGAATCAGGGGGTGCAGGGGCAGTATCTAATGCTCCAGACACACCTATTCGGAGTCACACGCCTAAGAGACCCCCTAGAAACCAGTGGGAATCTAGAGATGCCACTCCAAATTGGAGACAACATCAAGGCAATTGGAATTCCTATGGTTCTGAGAACAAACAGTGGACTGAGGTCCCCCAAAGGGGGAAATCCAATAGGGGATTTGGTAATGGAAGAAGGGGAAGAGGCAAAAGTGGAACAACTGCCTATCCACAATTTAGTGGTTATCCCAATCCTAATGTCATACATAATAACTATTACCAACCCCCGGTGGAGTATGGAACATCAAATGGCCAACCTTCAAGGGGGGGGGCTTTTTTAGGGAGAGGGAGGGGACGGGGGAGACGCCGCCCCTTCCCACACCCACACTCAGGGGGAATAGGAAGACCGGTGGAAAACAACACACAAGAAGAGGAGTCCGGGCTGGACGAAGGGTCCAGCACAAGAAAAAGGAGAAGGGAACTCTAAATCAAGGGATCTTTAATCTGAGTCAAGTCGAATTGACCCAGAAAGAATTATATGTTCTGGACCAGGGATTAAAATGTGCACCTAAATGGGCTGTTAATAAATTTAATGTGTACATCGACACTCATAAGTACATCAGAAAATTGAACCTGAAAAAGTACTTCTTGAATAACCCCATCACCTCTGTAAGCAATGTGAATGGGGGGGGGGGGGTATGTTGAACAGTGGTTTGAAAAACAAATCCATCATGAACCCCCAAGTTAATAATAATCATTATGTTGAAGTCTTTAAAAATTCAGTACTTGATGATTTGCAAGAATTAATACCCAATAAAAAAATCCAGAACAGTATGAGGCATATTACAGAAGGTCTTGAATCCTTGGAGAAGAGGAAAGAAATTATCATCAGACCAGCTGATAAGGGAGGAGGAGTGGTAATACTGGATAAAAGTTTTTACCATCAACAATTGTCCAGTATGCTCAATGATGAGAATACCTATATCAAGCTATCTGCTGATCCGACCTCAAGGTTTGATGAAGAACTCAAAAGCCTGGTAGAGTTTGGCTACAAGACACATGCTTTAACAAAGAAGGAGAGAAGATATTTGACTCCTAGTGTCTGCAGGATCCCCACAATATACACGCTCCCAAAAATACATAAGGACGTGAAGTGTCCTCCAGCATGCCCTATAGTCAATGGTATTGGGTCCGTGACCGCCAGGTTGGGCCAATACCTTGACAAATTCCTTCAACCGAATGTGTTGACCACCAGAGCCTTTCTAAAAGATACAAAGGACCTGTTGATATCGCTGGATGATGTGTTGTTGAGCGAGGATGCGTCGGCCTTCTTGGTGACGGCCGACGTGTCCTCGCTCTATACCATCATCCAGCATGATGATGCTCTTTTGGCCCTGAATTGGGCTTTAAGCAAAAGGGATGAAATCCCGTTTGAGCAAAAGAAATTCATTCAGAAATCCCTGGATTTTTGTCTCTCCCACAATTATTTTTGGTTTCAGGATTGTTTTTATAGTCAAAAGACAGGTGTCGCCATGGTAGCGAAATTTGCCCCCAGCTTGGCGAACATCTTTATGGCCGAATGGGAGGACAAATTTGTTTTTAACCAGCGGAAGAATGAATTATGTTATTATAAAAGGTTCAATGATGATATCCTGTTTATCTGGGAGGGCTCTGAGGAATCCCTTTTGTTATTTATGTCTCATTTAAATTCGAATTCCAACAACATTAAGTTGGAGTTTCATTGGAACAGGACAAGTATACAATTTTTAGATGTGACCATTTTTAGACATTTTAAAGGGTTTGCTACAAAGGTCTTTTTTAAACAAACAGATCGCAACAGTTATCTGTCAATCATGAGTGGTCACCATCCCACATGGTTAAAAAACATACCAAGGGGCCAACTCATGAGGGTTAAGCGTAACTGCACGTTTGATGATGATTTCTTGACACAATCAGCAGTGATTAAGGAGAGGTTTCTTCAAAAAGGTTATGAAGAGGAAAAGTTGAAAAAGGAAACCCCCTTGGTTTGGTGGGACTTTATAGGTAACAGTAGAAATCTCTCAAGAGAAGAGTTATATAAAGTAAAAGGTGAAGTTTATTTTGAATAAATGTGGGTTATGACAGAAAAACATCATATCCATATAAACATATAATCATGAACTAAAGAAAATCATGAATGATACAATACAGTCACAGGTACAAAGCAGAGTCCTTTTGAACTAAAGAATATCATGAATGATACAATACAGTCACAGGTACAAAGCAGAGTCCAACGCGTTTCAAAACATTGTTTAGTACACAAATCTTCCTCAGGGAATCTGCATATATTCCTGAAATGCATAATTAAATATAAATTCCAAGAAAAAACAAAAATATACATTTTACAATAATGTTTTTACATTGAGACAGTATTATTTGCATCTGCGACAAAACACATTACCCTGAATTTACCATAGAAAACCTCTTCTGGTTTGTCAGGGGTGCCCCCAAACCATCCTCCTATGAGGTACCACCCCATGGGGAAAGAGAGCCCTCCAACAGTAGGAGATAAAGCTGGAGCATAAGAAAAAGAGAAAGGAATGAAAAAGGATGAGAAAAAGAACTTCCAGATGGAATACCATAGTTACATAGTTACATAGGGCCTGATTCATAGTACGGCGAATTGGTGTTTCGGCGGGATTTTGCGAACCGGCGAATTTTTAAGTCTGAAAGTGGTATTCAAAGAACGGCGGGCGGAAAATAACGCCAACTGTGAGATTCATTAAGATCAACTAATGTCAGGACTGGACTTAAAAACAGTCCAGCTAAAAGGTGGACTAATTTTTTCAAAATCACAAAATATGTCAGGAAAAAAATAAAAAATGTGTGGGAAAGATGTGTTATATGATTTTGAGCTAAACTGCTTTTAAACTGTGTGAAAATGTTAAGTAGAAAAAAAGATATTAATAAAAGTGTAAAATGCAAATATAGCTCCAGAGTCAATTTCTGGCAGATAGCCCATGTGAGCATGCTCCAAACCAAAAACAAGGCTGAAAATAACGTTTTTGAAAACGTTAGTGGGAGTTTTATTGAATTTGCGGCAAATACCGCCGCAAATTCGCGGCAAATACCGCCGCAAATTCGCGGTAAAACGGCGCTATTCCGGCGCTAATAAATTTTTTTTTTTTTTATTTTTTTTTTGCACATATCTATGTATGTCTATATATATATATATATATATATGAATCACAAAAAAATATATATCTATACATAAATATATATATATATGTGTGTGTGTGTATATATATATAAACACACACACAAATATATGTATATATGTATATATATATATATATATATATATAATATAGATAGATAGATACCCAAAAATAATTATATGTATATATATATCTATATATATATATATATATATATATATATGTTTTATTTATTGATTTGCCTATGTGTATATATATATATATATATATATATATATATATATATATATATATATGAAAAGGAACACTAACACGGCTCCTCCCCGAAAATTAAACATTGTATATGTGTGAAATTAATATATTTTTGGGTTGGTTAGACATAGAATGTAACAATAATATATGTTTTTTTGCATATGTGTGTATATATATATATATATATATATATATATATATATATATATATATGCAAAAAAATATATATTATTGTTACTTCCTATATCTAACCAACCCCAAAAATATATTAATTTCACACATATACAATGTTTCATTTTTGGGGAGAAGCCGTATTAGTGTTGCTTGTCATATATAACAACATACAGTTGTAGGTAGTTCAGGGATTCGAACACCCAAATACACTGTTGCAAGGCAGCGGTGCTAACCACTTAACTACCTATAGCTACGACATTTTTTTCAAAGCATGTGTGATTTGTACTTTAAAAAAAAAAAAAATTATATATATATATATATATATATATATATATATATATATATATATATATTCTATTTAGACCCAAAAATAATTTTTATTTATTAAAATTTTTTGATGGACTAATTGAATCAAACTATATTAATTTTTAGAGCCCATTCACATTAGCGCGACTTGTCAGGCGACTTGTCAGCCTGACAAGTCGCGGTATGTCGCGGTCCATTGAGTAGTACAGGACCCGTTCTAATAGGAGCGACACAAGTCACTCTGACATAGAAAAAGGGTCCTGTACCACTTTGGGGCGACCTCGGAGCGACTTGCATAGACTTCCAGTATGTGAAGTCTCTGCAAGTCGCAGTGCACAGCGGTGCACGCGACTTCACAGGTCACCCCCCGAAGTCGTGTCGCCTCAATGTGAATGGGCTCTTAAGGTGCCAGTGCATGTATGCTTGGTATAAAGATAACAAGAAACAAAAAAAAAACCTCAAAGACCACAATTCCCATATAATTAACCTAGTTTAGTGAAACTGTATAAAATCAACTAATTTTTTAAAATAATCCTGCATGCTGGAAATTATATATAGGTGTTTAAAACATTTATTTCTGTGAAAAATTAGTATTTTAAACTTAAATTGATAGGCTAAGAAACTATCAGTGGCATATATTATGAAATAAATGTAACAAAGTGATTATGTTTGTGTAAATTGTGTTTTGCAAAAATGTTGCAAATATGTATTGAGCTTGAGCTTGATTAAATAAACTGACCAAAATATCTAAGTGGTTAGCACAGCTGCCTTGCAACAATGTATTTGGGTGTTCAAATCCCTGAACTACCTACAACTGTCTGTTGTTATATATGACAAGCAACACCCAAAAAATAAAACATTGTATATGTGTGAAATTAATATATTTGTTGAGTGGGGAGCCATATTAGTGTTGCTTCCTATATAGAGCCACATTACACTCTGAAAAATAGCAGTGTTTGAGCTTGCAAATCTGAGAATTTGCAAATTGATTGAACATATGCAGTGCAACCCCAGAACTCAGAATTCAACAACCCAAAAAAAAAAAAAAAGATATATATATAAAAAATTACTACATCAAGTCAACACACATAGGAAATGCTTTCAATAATCTCAGAATGAGCACAAAGTGGCTTTTTCATTTAGACTAATGGGCCATACACACTATAAGATTTTCTGAAGATTTTTTCCTTTAGATTTACCAAAACCAGATAATATGAGGTCAAACCTAAACACTTTCAATTTGTATGCAATCTGGCAGGCCCTTGCACTACATAGAAAAGGTAAATCTGAAGGAAAAAGTCTTCAGAAAACCTTATAGTGTGTATGGCCATACATGATCCAATTTTCTTACAATTTTCTGTCCAATTTTCTTGAAATTTACCTTCAAGTATGTAGTACAAAGGCTTGCCTAATTGGATACAAGTGAAAGTGTTGTTTAGCTTTGACATCACATTATGTGGTTTGTGGTTAATCTATCAGAAAATTGTACAACAAAAATTGAACATGTATGGCCATACACACTATAAGATTTTCCGAAGACTTTTTCCTTCAGATTTACCTTTTCTATGTAGTGCAAGGGCCTGCAATATTGCATACAAATTGAAAGTGTTTAGGTTTGACCTCACATTATCTGGTTTTGGTAAATCTAAAGGAAAAAGTCTTCAGAAAATCTTAAGCCCCGTACACACGTACTGATCGTCGGCCGAACGATCGGCTGTCTTTTGTCCAGGGCTGTCCTGTCTGTTGAAAACTGCAAAAGACTGCACACGAATTTTGTCGGCCAACAACAGACGACTGCAGAAGTGATGTCATGTGATGGTTAACTTTCCCTGTGTTTTTTCTTTTCTGAGCATGCCCAGTCTTGCAAATCAGCCGATTGTCGGCCGAATTCTGTACTGACTGGCGAACAATCGGCCGTTCTGGTGTTGGCCAACAAAAATTTTAATGCCTGCACGACAGATTCTGTTCGGCCGAAAATGCGCTGTCGGCTGTCGGAAGCATCATACTAACACGCCTACAATCGGCCGATCGGTCGTCGGCCGAATATTTACGGCCGAAGATCGGTACGTGTGTACGAGGCTGAAAAATTGGGTTTGGATCTACTTTGGAGGTTCAATAGTCGTGTCTGCCACCATCCCAAAAATTGTTTGTGGTATTTGTGGTGCCTCAAGTCAAGGTGGGATTTTAAGGGCAGGAGTAAGGGGGATGATCGAAAGTAGTATAGTAGGTAAAAATTTATTTACAAGGTATGAATATAAATTAAATACAAACATTCATAGTAAAAAATGGGTAAAGGCCCATTGTGCCAGTGAAAGAGGAAAAGTTCAGGTGTGATAACAAGTGAAAATATGTGACTTGAGTTGATTTTGGTGATCCTGCTCTGCTGATTCTCATGTCAGAAGACCGGAATAGACGCAGAGGAGGTAACCAATCGGTTAATCCGACATGTTTCGGCCAACTACGGCCTTTATCAAGGATCTGTCACCGATTCTAAAGTAATCAAAGAGATATATGGTATCAAGTAATGGCAATTGAAGAGAACCATAATTGTAAGGCAAAAGCGCACAATATGTGAGTACATACATTTTTGATATATGTCCACTTCCTAAGGTTGAGCCTTCCCGGAGTTTCTCCAGGAGCTGCGGGAACAATATGCTGTGAGGGTGAGATAAGTAGTTGACTGAGTATACAAGCAAGGGGAACCAATGGTTGACTAATGAATAAGGTAATAATGATTACTTGCTGGGCAGAAAATTCTGATCCAGGGATCCAAATTAGGATTAGGTATATGTCAAAAGCTTCCACATGATTGGTTCTGAGATCTGGTGAAAATATGGTAAAGTTGCCAAGAGTAGGTAATTTTATTAGAGTATGGGTGCATTTAACCATGAAAGTAATTTGGACTCATTTCCAGAAAGGTTTCCAGAGTGGTCCTAGGGGACTTGGTAGGAGAGATCTAAGAAAGCTCTCCTCCAAGTAAAACTTACATTTTGATGTGGAATTAGCAAGGTCACAGCATGAGGGCTCCGGGTCCGCCTTCTCCCTCGGTCAGAGAGAGACTGGCAGGCTCAGAGTGTTCCCCGGCCTATAAGGGCAGTCGCGCATGCGCAGTGAGCGCTGCGTGACGCTGTCTGGTGTTGTCCATGCGCGGTGTGGAGAGCTTTTGACATATACCTAATCCTAATTTGGATCCCTGGATCAGAATTTTCTGCCCAGCAAGTAATCATTATTACCTTATTCATTAGTCAACCATTGGTTCCCCTTGCTTGTATACTCAGTCAACTACTTATCTCACCCTCACAGCATATTGTTCCCGCAGCTCCTGGAGAAACTCCGGGAAGGCTCAACCTTAGGAAGTGGACATATATCAAAAATGTATGTACTCACATATTGTGCGCTTTTGCCTTACAATTATGGTTCTCTTCAATTGCCATTACTTGATACCATATATCTCTTTGATTACTTTAGAATCGGTGACAGATCCTTGATAAAGGCCGTAGTTGGCCGAAACATGTCGGATTAACCGATTGGTTACCTCCTCTGCGTCTATTCCGGTCTTCTGACATGAGAATCAGCAGAGCAGGATCACCAAAATCAACTCAAGTCACATATTTTCACTTGTTATCACACCTGAACTTTTCCTCTTTCACTGGCACAATGGGCCTTTACCCATTTTTCACTATGAATGTTTGTATTTAATTTATATTCATACCTTGTAAATAAATTTTTACCTACTATACTACTTTCGATTATCCCCCTTACTCCTGCCCTTAAAATCCCACCTTGACTTGAGGCACCACAAATACCACAAACGTGTGTACGAGGCATTATAGTGTGTATGGCCCATTAAGCTGACCATACATGTTCAACTTTTGTTGTACAATTTTCTGGTAGATCTACCACAAAACACATAATGTGAGGTCAAAGCTAAAAAACACATTCACTTGTATCCAATTAGGCAGGCCTTTGTACTACATACTTGAAGGTAAATTTCAAGAAAATTGGACAGAAAATTGTAAGAAAATTGGAACATGTATGGCCAGCCTTAAGCCTCGTACACACTGACCAATTGTCGGCCGTAAACATTAGGCCAACGACCAATTGGCCGATTGTAGGCTTGTTAGTATGATGCTTCCGACAGCCGACATCGCATTATCGGCCGAACAGAATCTGTCATGCAGGCATTAAAATTTTTGTTGGCCAACACCAGAACGGCCGATTGTTCGCCAGTCAGTACAGAATTCGGCCGACAATCAGCAGATTTGCAAGACTGGGCATGCTCAGAAAAGAAAAAACACACGGAAAGTTAACCATCACATGACATCACTTCTGCAGTCGTCTGTTGTTGGCCGACAAAATTCGTGTGCAGTCTTTTGCAGTTTTCAACAGACAGGACAGCCCTGGACAAAAGACGGCCGATCGGTCGGCCGACGATCGGTACATGTGTACGAGGCATTAGTCTAAATGAAAAAGCCACTTTGTGCTCATGCTGAGATTATTGAAAGCATTTCTTATGTGTGTTGACTTGTAAGAAACTTGGATCATGGATGGCCAGCCAAACACTCATTCATTAGTGAACTGGTGATTTTGGTTTAGGAACCAACAGACCCAATTAATTACTTTGCTGGGCGTTTCTTATACTGGGTGGGTGTAGTTTAACCAAGGTTATATAAAGGGATGTATGAGATCATATCATTTGGCCTGTGGAAGGGCCACAGGTCTTTATGTCCGAATTTGCTTTTGGGGGGGGGGGGGGTTTGCTGGCATGCCTAATGATCCATATTGCAGTAAGTGTATTCTGTTGGATGAATACTTTTCATGCTCTAACTGTTTGGTATAGTTTTTGCAAAGTGTGTCTTTATGTACTCTATACATGTTTTTTTTTATTTTCATGCCTCTGTGTAGCTGTATGTTCTACTGATTTGATGGTATTTAAATGAAAAGGCAGGCTCATGGAAACAATTAACATAAAAGTATGTTGGGTATGTTTTATGCTTAATACTAAGGTGTCTACAACTTATTTTGCTTGACTTTTGGATATTGTAAGCTCTATCTATCCATCATATGTTGTATCTTTTTGCACTGTAATTTGAATAAAAATTACTTGATTTGGGGGTTTTGGGGGGGGGGCATTTCACATGCTTGCTTGAGTGATTACTGATGTTTTATACATGTTCAATAAAGCTTATATGTGTGTGTGTGTGTGTGTGTGGGGTGGTGTGTGTGTGGGGTGGTGGGGGGGTTAAATTGTAAGAAAAAATTAAAGTGTTTATGTATATATTTAGCTAAAAATATATAAATTAAGGAATAATACAAAATTTCCATTCAGTCGCTGTGGATGAATGTAACCAAAACATTTAATAAAAAAATCACTAAAAATGATTACTAAATAAAATATTGCTACAGCGCTCACTCGCCTTTTTAGTTGGCTTAGGTCAGTGATGATGAACCTTGGCAACACAGGTGTTTTGTAACATTTCCCATGATGCTCACCTACACTGCAGAGTACATGAGCATTTTGGGAAATGTAGGGCAAAAACATCTTGGGGGGGGGGGGGGGTTAAGGTTTACCATCACTGGCCTAGGTAAAACATTTCCAATACATTTTAGTTGTCTGTGTGCGCCATTTTTAAAATAAAGCAAAATCTCTTTACAATAAATTGCAAATGGCACATTGGCGTTCGCCCTGGACCAGAAATGACACCAAATTGGCTTGCACACATTCCAGCAAGTGGTCACAATCAACTGGCTAATCATGGTGAGGGCCACTTTCAGCTGTGAAGAAATGGCATTCATATGCAAAGTAAGTGTGTGTGTGGGGGGGGGTCTGTGCTTGTAATCAGAGCATTGATTACCAGTGCAGACCCTTGGGGGATGCCACCAGGGATGCCCACCCATGCCACCATTGATGCCAATCAGTGCTCAGGGAACCTGTTAGTGCCCTCCTCATCAATGCTGCCCATCATAACCATCTTTCAGTGCTGCCCACCAGTGCCAATCATTGCCCATCAGTGCCACCTATCAATGCCCATCAATGCTGCATATCAGTGCCACCTATCTGTCTATCAGTGCTGCATATTATTAGTGTCTCATCAGTGCCTGCCAGCGCAGCCTCTTCAATGCTCGTCAGTGCAACAAAAAACATATTGATTTACCAAATTTTATTACATAAACAAAAACACATTATTTTAGGGGTCAAACATTTAGGTGTTCTTTTTGCCAATAGAAAAAAAACCTTGCAGTGATCAAATACCACCAAAAGAAAGCACTATTTTTTTTATGAAAATACTGTGATACATTTGTGTTAGGTACAGGGTTGCATGACCGCGCAATTTCCATTCAAAATGCAACAGTATAAAAAGCTGAAAATTGGCCTGGGCAGGAAGGGGTGTAACTGCCCTGTAAGGAAGTGGTTAACTATTGAAACATGGGAATAAATATTCCAGGGGTAATCATGCTCAGCTCAATGGTTTAGTGGTTAGTGTTCCTGGCTATAAACACTGAGAGCATGAGTTCAAATCCCAAGTGTGCCATCACCTTCTTAAATTTTAGACAGCTATAAATAAATACTGAAACTTGGCAAATGCATAATTGCACCCTGCACATATGCATGTTTGTTTCTTGAATATACATAGGGCCTAATTCAGTATAAGTTTGGAGTAGAGCTGCTCACTTCTCCAGAAATAACTCCAGCCTAAACTCATTGCATCCTAATTAGGTAAGTGGCTGGAGTTAAACCATCAACTAGATGCTTTAATGAATTCGGAGTTGGAGTTAACTTAGACTGAATTCGGGTTTGGAGTTAACTTAGGCTGAATTTGAGTTTGGAGTTAGCCAAATTCCCTTTGTGTTTTTCATAAAAGGAAATTTGTCTATTCTGAATCACTATTACACAGCAATGTCATTTATTATGGTTTATTTTAATTTTAAGGTATAGTTATGTATCTTATGTGTTTTAACCTTTAGATTTTCTAATAGCAGACTACACAGCTGTCTAATTAGCAGTCTTCATTCTTTATTCATCTGAAACTTTCAGGCATATCTGATTGTATTCAGCACTTTGGTGTAGTGGGCTAAGCTCACAGCTAAAGATTGCTAGGTCATGAGTTCAAGGCCCAACCATGATAACACCCTGTGTGCCATAATTTTTTTTTTGGCCACATAGTAATACATTGGCTACATCACCTAAAATTGCATGTCAATGGCCTTGTATATTCAAGAAACAAACATGCATATGTGCAGGGTGCAATTATGCATTTGCCAAGTTTCAGTATTTATTTATAGCTGTCTAAAATTTAAGAAGGTGATGGCACACTTGGGATTTGAACTCATGCTCTCAGTGTTTATAGCCAGGAACACTAACCACTAAACCATTGAGCTGAGCATGATTACCCCTGGAATATTTATTCCCATGTTTCAATAGTTAACCACTTCCTTACAGGGCAGTTACACCCCTTCCTGCCCAAGCCAATTTTCAGCTTTTTATACTGTTGCATTTTGAATGACAATTGTGCGGTCATGCAACCCTGTACCTAACACAAATGTATGACAGTATTTTCATAAAAAATAGTGCTTTCTTTTGGTGGTATTTGATCACTGCAAGGTTTTTTTTCTATTGGCAAAAAGAAGACCTAAATGTTTGACCCCTAAAATAATGTGTTTTTGTTTATGTAATAAAATTTGGTAAATCAATATGTTTTTTGTTGCACTGACGAGCATTGATGAGGCTGCGCTGGCAGGCACTGATGAGACACTAATATGCAGCACTGATAGATAGATAGGTGGCACTGATATGCAGCATTGATAGGTGGCACTGATGGGCAATGATTGGCACTGGTGGGCAGCACTGAAAGATGGTAATGATGGGCAGCACTGATGAGGAGGGCACTAACAGGTTCCCTGAGCACTGATTGGCATCAATGGTGGCATGGGTGGGCATCCCTGGTGGCTCTAGTGGCATCCCCTAAGGGTCTGCACTGGTAATCAATGCTCTGATTACAAGCACAGACCCCCCACCCCACACACACACACACACTTACTTTGCATATGAATGCCATTTCTTCACAGCTGAAAGTGGCCCTCACCATGATTAGCCAGTTGATTGTGACCACTTGCTGGAATGTGTGCAAGCCAATTTGGTGTCATTTCTGGTCCAGGGCGAACGCCAATGTGCCATTTGCAATTTATTGTAAAGAGATTTTGCTTTATTTTAAAAATGGCGCACACAGACAACTAAAATGTATTGGAAATGTTTTACCTAGGCCAGTGATGGTAACCCTTAACCCCCCCCCCCCCCCCCAAGATGTTTTTGCCCTACATTTCCCAAAATGCTCATGTACTCTGCAGTGTAGGTGAGCATCATGGGAAATGTTACAAAACACCTGTGTTGCCAAGGTTCATCACTGACCTAAGCCAACTAAAAAGGTGAGTGAGCGCTGTAGCAATCTTTTATTTAGTAATCATTTTTAGTGATTTTTTTATTAAATGTTTTGGTTACATTCATCCACAGCGACTGAATGGAAATTTTGTATTATTCCTTAATTTATATATTTTTAGCTAAATATATACATAAACACTTTAATTTTTTCTTACAATTTAGCACACACACACACACACACCACCCACCCCCACACACACACACACACACACACCACCCACCCCACACACACACACACACACCACCCCCCCCCCACACACACACCCCCCCCCACACACACACCACCCCCCCACACACACACACACCACCCCCCCACACACACACACCACCCCCCCACACACACACACCACCCCCCCACACACACACACACACACACACACACACACACACACACACACACACACACCACCCCCCCCCACACACACACCACCCCCCCCCACACACACACACACACACACACACACACACACACACACTTCGCTGGAGTAAATGGAGAAACCCTACCCAAGTTCATACTGTACTGCCATTGCACACACACAAAAAATACAAGAAATGGATTACATTCAACAGACACAAAAGATATCTGAATTACATCTAGACAAATATGAAGAAAAGAAAACAAAAAACCAGGAGCTGTGTACAAATGAATAAGCTTTATTAAACATGTATAAAACATCAGTAATCACTCAAGCAAGCATGTGAAATGTGAAATGTCCCCCCCCCCAAAACCCCCAAATCAAGTAATTTTTATTCAAATTACAGTGCAAAGATACAACATATGATGGATAGATAGAGCTTACAATATCCAAAAGTCAAGCAAAATAAGTTGTAGACACCTTAGTATTAAGCATAAAACATACCCAACATACTTTTATGTTAATTGTTTGCATGAGCCTGCCTTTTCATTTAAATACTATCAAATCAGTAGAACATACAGCTACACAGAGGCATGAAAATAAAAAAAAAACATGTATAGAGTACATAAAGACACACTTTGCAAAAACTATACCAAACAGTTAGAGCATGAAAAGTATTCATCCAACAGAATACTTACTGCAATATGGATCTTTAGGCATGCCAGCAAACCCCCACCCCAAAAGCAAATTCGGACATAAAGACCTGTGGCCCTTCCACAGGCCAAATGATATGATCTCATACATCCCTTTATATAACCTTGGTTAAACTACACCCACCCAGTATAGGAAACGCCCAGCAAAGTAATTAATTGGGTCTGTTGGTTCCTAAACCAAAATCACCAGTTCACTAATGAATGAGTGTTTGGCTGGCCATCCATGATCAAAGTTTCTTACAAGTCAACACACATAAGAAATGCTTTCAATAATCTCAGCATGAGCACAAAGTGGCTTTTTCATTTAGACTAATGCCTCGTACACACGTACTGATCGTCGGCCGACCGATCGGCCGTCTTTTGTCCAGGGCTGTCCTGTCTGTTGAAAACTGCAAAAGACTGCACACGAATTTTGTCGGCCAACAACAGACGACTGCAGAAGTGATGTCATGTGATGGTTAACTTTCCGTGTGTTTTTTCTTTTCTGAGCATGCTCAGTCTTGCAAATCTGCTGATTGTCGGCCGAATTCTGTACTGACTGGCGAACAATCGGCCGTTCTGGTGTTGGCCAACAAAAATTTTAATGCCTGCACGACAGATTCTGTTCGGCCGAAAATGCGATGTCGGCTGTCGAAAGCATCATACTAACAAGCCTACAATCGGTCGTCGGCCGAATATTTACGGCCGACAATCGGTACGTGTGTACGAGGCTTAAGGCTGGCCATACATGTTCCAATTTTCTTACAATTTTCTGTCCAATTTTCTTGAAATTTACCTTCAAGTATGTAGTACAAAGGCCTGCCTAATTAGATACAAGTGAATGTGTTTTTTTAGCTTTGACCTCACATTATGTGGTTTGTGGTAGATCTACCAGAAAATTGTACAACAAAAGTTGAACATGTATGGCCAGCTTAATGGGCCATACACACTATAATGCCTCATACACACGTACCGATCTTCGGCCGTAAATATTCGGCCGACGACCGATCGGCCGATTGTAGGCTTGTTAGTATGATGCTTCCGACAGCCGACAGCGCATTTTCGGCCGAACAGAATCTGTCGTGCAGGCATTAAAATTTTTGTTGGCCAACACCAGAACGGCCAATTGTTCGCCAGTCAGTACAGAATTCGGCCGACAATCGGCTGATTTGCAGGAATGGGCATGCTCAGAAAAGAAAAAACACAGGGAAAGTTAACCATCACATGACATCACTTCTGCAGTCGTCTGTTGTTGGCCGACAAAATTCGTGTGCAGTCTTTTGCAGTTTTCAACAGACAGGACAGCCCTGGACAAAAGACAGCCGATCGTTCGGCCGACGATCAGTACGTGTGTACGGGGCTTAAGATTTTCTGAAGACTTTTTCCTTTAGATTTACCAAAACCAGATAATATGAGGTCAAACCTAAACACTTTCAATTTGTATGCAATCTGGCAGGCCCTTGCACTACATAGAAAAGGTAAATCTGAAGGAAAAAGTCTACGGAAAATCTTATAGTGTGTATGGCCATACATGTTCAATTTTTGTTGTACAATTTTCTGATAGATTAACCACAAACCACATAATGTGATGTCAAAGCTAAACAACACTTTCACTTATCCAATTAGGCAGGCCTTTGTACTACATACTTGAAGGTAAATTTCAAGAAAATTGGACAGAAAATTGTAAGAAAATTGGATCATGTATGGCCATACACACTATAAGGTTTTCTGAAGACTTTTTCCTTCAGATTTACCTTTTCTATGTAGTGCAAGGGCCTGCCAGATTGCATACAAATTGAAAGTGTTTAGGTTTGACCTCATATTATCTGGTTTTGGTAAATCTAAAGGAGAAAATCTTCAGAAAATCTTATAGTGTGTATGGCCCATTAGTCTAAATGAAAAAGCCACTTTGTGCTCATTCTGAGATTACTGAAAGCATTTCCTATGTGTGTTGACTTGATGTAGTAATTTTTTTATATATATATCTATATATCTTTTTTTGGGTTGTTGAATTCTGAGTTCTGGGGTTGCACTGCATATGTTCAATCAATTTGCAAATTCTCAGATTTGCAAGCTCAAACACTGCTATTTTTCAGAGTGTAATGTGGCTCTATATAGGAAGCAACAGTAATATGGCCCCCCACTCAACAAATATAATAATTTCACACATATACAATGTTTTATTTTTGGGGAGTTGCTTGTCATATATAACAACAGACAGTTGTAGGTAGTTCAGGGATTTGAACACCCATGTCGTGTCGAGGAATGCCCTCCGTCGGATAATGCCCGGGTCGGACTGCGCATGCTCCGTAAGTGACGTCACCCTGTCAGAACAGCTGATCGGCTGGGGTTGGCGCATGCGCAGTCCGTCGGGGGCACAATCCGACGAGAGACAGAGCGGGGAAGAATCTAATGTCAGATTCTGACTCGCTCTGTAGCGCGTGCGCAGTCCGTTGGGGGCATTTCTCGACGAGAGACAGAGCGGGGAAGAATCTAATGTCAGATTCTAACTCGCTCTGTACGATGATTACACATATGAAGATTCTAACTCGCTATATGTAACTAATATATATATATATATATATATATATATATATATATATATATATATATATATATATATATAGTTATATATAGTTATATATATATATATATATATATATATATATATAGTGTATATATATATATATATTAATAGTATATATATAGTGTGTATATATATATATATATATATATATATACTATATATAGTATATTATATTATATATATATTATAGTAGTATAGTATATTATATAGTATATTATAGTATATATAGTGTATGTATATATATATATATATATATATATATATATATATATATATATATATATATACACTATACTATATATATACTATACATATACTATATATAGTATATTATATTATATATATTATAGTAGTATAGTATACTATAGTATATTATATAGTATATTATAGTATATATATATAGTATAGTATATTTATATATATATATATATATATATATATATATATATATATACTATATATAGTATGTATATATATATATATATATATATATATATATATATATATATATATATATACTATATATATATATATATATATATATATATATATATATATATATAGTTACTATATATATATAGCTATATATAACTCATTAAAGGGGCACCCTGAAATACTATGATCAGTACTCATATAGTATATTATAGTATATATATAGTATAGTATATTTATATATATATAGTATATATATATACTATATATAGTATGTATGTATATATATATATATATATATATATATATATATATATAGTTACTATATATATATATATATATATATAGCTATATATAACTCATATGGCACACATTAAAGGGGCACTCTGAAATACTACGATCAGTACTCATATGGGACACATTAAAGGGGCACTCTGAAATACTAAAGGGGCACGCCGACTGCAATAATAAAAGGGCACTCTGGAATACTAAAGGGGCACCCTGAAATACTACGATCAGTACTCATATGGGACACATTAAAGGGGGCACTCTGAAATACTACGATCAGTACTCATATGGGACACATTAAAGGGGCACTCTGAAATACTAAAGGGGCACGCCGACTGCAATAATAAAAGGGCACTCTGGAATACTAAAGGGGCACGCCGACTGCAATAATAAAGGGGCACTCTGACCGTGGGTCATAAAGGAGCTATGTGACTGGGACACATAACGGGGCACTCTGATAGGGACACTGATGTAAAGGAGGACTCTAACGGGAACACTGGATGTAAAGGGGGACTCTGACGGGGACACTGATGTAAAGGGGAACTCTGACGGGGAAACTGATGTAAAGGGGGACTCTGACTGGGACACTGATGTAAAGGGGGACTCTGATAGGGAAGCACTAGATGTAAAGGAGCACTCTAATGGGGACACGGATGTAAAGGAGGACTCTGACAGGGACACACTGGATGTAAAGGAGGACTCTGACAGGGACACACTGGATGTAAAGGAGGACTCTGACAGAGGCACCGACACAGGCCAAATTACGGCGGGGGGACATGAACTGCATGACGGCGGGGACACAGGGTGGATGACGGCAGGGACAGGGGCTGAATGACGGCGGGGAAAGAGGCTGAATGACAGGGGGATACAGGCTGCATGATGAGGGACACACTGATGAGGCACAAATGAGGAGGCACTCATTGGCATGATTTAGACACAGATGGGCATGAGACACAGGTGGGCATAAATAGGGCAGAGATGGGCATGGATGAGGCAGAGATGGGCATGGATGTATATATACTATACTACTATAATATATATAATATAATATACTATAATAT